>NC_056725.1:1136350409-1136592909 GCF_019279795.1 Protopterus annectens | reverse complement strand
TATGGCTTTGTCCAGATTTTTTGCTGTAAGAGGTGGAGTGTTATGATACTGTTAGAACCTTTCTCTGCCTGTCATAGAAATTATTGGGCAGTGGAAAGACTGATGTTATTGAACACAGACACACTGGCAAGTGCCATACACCTGGCAGTTATTTGGAAGTAGTCTGTTCTTGCATCTTGTTAAACTATCTATCTATCTATCTATCTATCTATCTATCTATCTATCTATCTATCTATCTATCTATCTGTCTATCTATAACTGCCTATCATCTGACAGTTTCTACCATGCTGTGATTCTGTTGAACTGTATTTCATTGAGCTTTTCTTGCAAATTGTACTTCTGAACTGAATGATTTAAATAGATCTGTCCATACTACAAATTTTTAGGAGTAGGGTGGGCCCTACAATCCTCAGCCTGCCTTTAAAATAGCTATGAGGCTGCAATTCAGAAAAGTAACTTCACCACTGTCCCAGGTGTACTTGTACCCCAACTGGATTATGACACAGTAGTAAATGTAGATATGTTTAAAGCCTGAAAGCAGTGAGCACCATTTTATGGTGTAGGCAAAACTAACTGAGGCCCCCATCTGTCTGAGTTGGTGTTAGCTCAGGTGGATATAAAAGATCCCATGGCACATATCAAATAGAGTAGGGAAAGTACCCCAGTGCCTTGGCCAAATTTCCCCTAGCCAGTACGAATACCACTATGGGTATACTCTGAAAAGACACCACTGGCCTAATGCGACCAACCTGATCAACAAAGTAAAAATATAAATAAATAATACATAAATAAAACAAAACTATATCTTTGAAAGTAGACATTAGAAGAAACTGGTGATGCTTGCAAACTCATCTATAAGGCATCTATTTCCCATTTATATGTGACTGATTCGTTGGTAGGTGGTAAGTAGTGATAATGAAAGTTTCCAAAGTCAAGTTACTTTGCTTTCTTCTGTGTGATTCCTGCACTTGTATATCCACTTACACTCTGGGGTCATGACAGACAGGCCTTTCTGGAGCTGTGGTTTGATTACTTTACAATTGTAGCATATGTGAAATTATTCTGGAGTTTGAAGTTATCTGTGAATTCCCTATAAGCCAAGGTTCATATTTGACTTAAATGTACAGATTCTGTTGTGAGCCTACATGGACATATTTGCCCATTTGTCATTGCAGAGATTTACACTTGCTGTATCTTATGCTTAGATGTAAAATTATGCTGCTCTGCATTCAGGTAATGTGTTTGGCATGGTGTAAGGCTAGTGAATGAGGCCAATGCTGAGCTAGTGGTAGAGCTGGTATTGAGCTGAGGGTTGGAGGTGACTTGGGGCTGTAGACATGGCAAGGGGGCACAAAACTGGCATGTCTCTCTGGGCATAAAGCTCCCTTGTAACATCTCTGATTACCCTCATCCACAATAAACTACATTTGAGCCCTGACAGTCTGGGAAATTACTGATCAGTCTCAAACCTTCTTTTTTGGGGTAAGGTTACTGAACAAATGGTGCATACACAGATGTATTTCTGTGTGATATCTCATGATCTCTTTGATTCATATCAGTTTGGCTTTAAATGAAGGCAAAGTACTGAGACAGCCCTTATTTGGGTTGTTAAAGACCTCCTTTTGCCTAGGTTACATTCAGTTCTGGTCCTAATCAATCTCATGACTGCGTTTGATATGGTGGGTCATAATGTTTTGACTCATAACTTTGTATTGAATGATTTATCTCTTACTTCCTGGACCGATCCCAGAGAATGGTGTTAGAACAAAATTCCTACTGCCATTGCCCATTGGAGTGTGGGTTACCACAGGGTTCTATATGAGCACTGCTATTGTTCACCGTTTATATACTACTCCTTGGAAGGTCCTTAGAAGAAGGGTTATTTCTTACCAGTAATGTGCAAGTGACATCTATATATATATATATATATATATATATATATATATATATATATATATATATATATCTCCTTCAGTCAGGTCTGTGCCTCACTTTTCTCCCTTATAACGCAATTTAAAATCAATTTTCCTCTGCTAATCTGAGAACTGCTTGAAACTCAACCCTGCTTAAACTGAAATGAAACTGGTGCATAAGACTGTATGTCCAGCTCATCTTCCTCTCTTTTCATTCTTGTAATGTACGGTAGGAATAGATTGGAATTTGTGTCACAAGTCCATGATTCATGTTCAGGACATATTATTTTGGCCGAAGAAATGCTGCTGTGACCCAGAACTTAATTCCATCTTCAGACATGGTTACATTGGTTCATGTCCTGGTGTCTTCTCATTTAGACTACTAAGGCTCCTTTCCTTGGACTATCATACGGTGATATGGCATGACTGCAGAGAGTGAAGAATTCTGAAGCAAGGCTTTTGATGGTGATTCCTTCATTTGCCATATCACCCATTTGTCCTGGGATCAACAATGACTGCAGGCCACTGCCAGCTCAATTTTTAAGGTTATGTTTTTGATATATCAGGCTTTGTCTAATCTGTCCTACCTACAGGAAAGAGTTTCCCCAAGTCCTAGCTAGGCTTCTCATGCTATATGGGGAGAGCATACTGAGAACACAGTTTGAATATTTTGGGACTAGGTTCAGCTACTGAATACTAGAAAATCCGGACTGCAAAACAGCGAAAGTAAAACAGAAAAATTGACAATTATCAAACAACGGCAACATCGAAAAATAAAACATCGAATGGCCAACATCGCACACACAACCAACCAAGGTGGGGACTGTGCTCCCCACACCCCCAACTATATATACCAACTCAAAGATTCCACTACAGTGGGGAATAGGGCAAACTGAAAAGGTTTTCCTTCACTTACTTTATGAATCGTGTTACTTCCTCATTTTTTTTTTTGCTTATCTTGTTCTAATCCTGGGGAATCATCTGCCATCTTTGATTTTGGCTTGCAGTTCAACTCAGGAGGTCTGTTTCTGGAGATCCCTTAAGTATTGTTGATATAAATGGGCTTGCTCAAATACTTCACATCATTGAATTTTGACAACTTTTCACTTAACTATGGTTTAGGTTTCTGCCTGTGTGCTTGTTACCTTTTGCCTTCTTATTTTTTAACTTTATAATAAATGTGTGGACTGTAAAAAATTAAATCTAAATACTTTGAATAAACAAACAGTAAATATGGCTTACTTCTCAATAGTTAAACTGTTAAAAATATGGGCAGGATTCACGAAGCCTCCGTGTAAGAGTTACAAGGCTTACACGGAGGCTGCAGTTAAACGGTGTGATGTCAGCATGTCATGCATATGCATGAGGGCATGCTGAATCACACCTAAGGCTTACACGGTCCGTGGAAGACAGTAGGGGTCATGTCTGTAGGCCGAGCCCTGCAAACGGACACGCCCCCAGAAGAGTAAAAGTCCCGAAAGTAAACCCCCATGACAGAGCCTGTGTAAATGTGAATAAATACAACACAACACATGCCCCCACAGACTACGAACATAAGATGTACACATGAACTAAATTTTTATTTTAAATTGTAAAGATGTTTGCCCGTGAGTGCGCTCGTTTGCGCAGGCATGCCCGTAGCTTAGCCACAGTTAGCAGTCAGTGGAAAAGCATATAAGAACTACATATGCAAAGTAAGCCAAGAAGCAATAGCGTAGCGGTAGAGACGTCGGCTGAAGAGCAGGCAGTCATGGTTTGAGCCCCCCAACATCAATTTTTATTTTTAGTGAAATAAGCATGAAACAAGTCCCTGACATATATGTACACATATAAAATTATATTTTATGTAAAATGTAATGAAATGGGCCATTTATTTTGAGGAAATGTGAGATAACAAAATAATAAAAAATGTCAGATGTGCCTATAGCTGAGCTACAGTTTAACAAGTTGAGTGCATCTGCCCGTAGGTGAGCAGTGGTTTAACAGGTGTAAAATGAGTGACCGTAGGTGAGCAGTGGTTTAACAGGTGTAAAATGAGTGCCCGAAGGTGAGCAGTGGTTTAACACACTGAAACTGTGTGCCCATAGCTGAGCTGAGCGTAATATGTGTGCTGACAGCCAAATGATGCGTAAACCAGCATAACCCGTTTGCTAGGAGCTGCGCTGCGTTCGATCGCCGAAAAAAAAAATTATTTATTTCTCATATTTGCATCGGGGTACCTTGCCAATGGCCACATGTTTGGCCATTGGCATGCTGCCTGACACATATGCACCCTTTCTTTGGAGCTGACATGGCTCCATTGTGTTATTTGCAGAAACATACTCAGTTGTCAACTGAGTACATTTCTGCAGCTAAAACGGCTCTTACATGGGCTGCTTTGGGCTTCCTGGATCGCTAATCTACCTCATTTGCATGCCTTTCGGCTGCAAGTGAGGTGATTAGCATATCCACGCCCACTCCGTGTAAGAGACGTTTTAGCTGGTCTCTTACACGGAATTTTGGGCTGTTCCTGGATCGCGAGGGCTGCATGGAGTCTTACACTACTCTTAGACTCCGTGCAAGCCTTCGTGAATCCTGCATTATGTCATTTTAGGTAAAGACAAGTGCACATTTAATTTATTTTGCCGTTTCATCCTTATAGCAGCGATTTTTAATCTAAGTAAACCCCTTAGTCTGTCTTTCTCCATTTACCTTATCATATTTGACTTACATAAAATTAGCATTCTCATATAAGGACCAGGTTACTAGTTTAAACATCCTGTGAATGGTTCCAATTTTATTGTTTTATTACATGTAATTATAATTTCATAGTGTACTTGCACTTTGGCCATGCAAGAATTTTAAATGGGCAAAATAATACAATAAATTAAATAGTGAATAGACAGGGAAGCAACGGTGATGAAAATAATGCCTTCTCTGAACATAAAGATTATTCTTTTAAACTGAAGGGCACAGTAAGGTTAACAGAAAAAGGCAAACTGAGGGAGAGATTTAAATAAACTATTGTTAGACAGGAAATTATAAAACAAATAAAATGCACATTTAATTCATAGCCTAAATGAAACGTTGTAAGTAATTCCACTACTGAGAATCACATAATTTTAATAATTTTCGCCTATGCAGTTATGACGGACAATATTTCATGGCTGTTAGTGCCACTGACACTATGGGTAGCACATTCCCTTTCGATCTTGGAAGACAAGAAGACTTAGTTCTATTCTCACTCCAGATAATTAGATTACTGACACTGCGGTGCAATATTAGGCAGGATGCTGAACTCCTGAATGGGTTATCATTTGAATAAGACATTAAATTAAGGTCCCATATGCTTGAGTTGGAGGTAGCTAAGGTGGATGTAAAAGATTCCATGGCAGATGCCCAGGCAACATTTCTGCCAGTAGTATAAATATTACCTCTGGTCTCTCCTAAAAAGAATCCACTAGCCTTGTGGAACTAAATCAGTCAACAAAGAACAAATAACCAAAATAAAATGAAAAAATAAAAATAAAAATGGCTTTGCACCAAATGTAGAGGGTAAAGTCAGAGAAGCTAGTTTACAAAGACCAAACATGCAAGAGCTATGAAGAGAGCAACACCTGCGAACAGACAATGACGTTGAAGATTCCCCAGCAATGACATCAAAATTTCCAAGAATAGTGGGTCACTGCAGAGAAAAATGATTTCCCTGGATGTAGACAGATGCACTATGAAGGCCAGATATTGAAGAGAAAAGCTTGCAGAGATGTTGAAGCATGGGGCAATGAGAAAAGGGGTAAAGAGATGTCAGGTCAGGATGTAGAGAGAATCATAAACCCTTTAACATTCTCTGATGTCACTGCTCTCTTCTGTAATTGCTCCTTAGCAGCATTTAAAAGTGTAATGCCTGTCTGTTTTTCTTGTCAGTTATCTTTTCACTGCTTGAATTATCAATACCCAGTTAAAATATCCAGGTACTTGTAAAGCTATAAACTGATGCACATTCACTGTTACTGCCTCCTCAGGAATATTTTATTTTTTTGGCATTCCTAAAAATACAGTTTCATTCTCATACTCTGCTCTATTTCATGAAACTTTATACAGCAGGTCTATACTTTAGTAGCTTTAAATCTCGTATTGCTTCACCTTGCCACTAAACTATCTTCTAAAGCTAGATTCTGAATTCTTGCATTTCTACTTACAGTTTCAAGAAAATTAGTTGTTTTTCTTGCCACAGTACATTTGCTCGCAGTCCCTTTGTCCCTTTGTAACCTTCCAGTTTCCCTATCATATTATTTTTTTCGGGATTTGCTTGCTATGTTGTTTTCCTGTCCCCTTGAGGGGCTATCTTTTTTATTTTCTGAGGACATCTTCACCTTTAATGAATAGATTGAGAATCTTCACTTAAGAAATCAAAGCTTGAAGTGCTGCAAAAGAAGCTAATCACTCATGCTGCCTGCAAGGTATGCTCATTTCTGCTGCAAAGATGTTTTTGCTATACTGGATAATATTTTATGTTACCTCACTTGCTTGTTTGTTATCTCTTTCTCACTGCAGAAGTTCTATTTTTCCCCGTCCATGAAGGCAGCCGTAAGTCAGGCACCTGGTTTCATTCTTCATTCTCCATGCTCTCACAGGATTTGCTATCAGTTTTATAGTCTCCATTGTTGATGACAGTGTAGTTCTATACTGAGTGGAGTGAGGTTATACAATATGTAATCATACCTGAACCACCTCTCAGCTCACACAGCTCAACTCATACTTACATTTTTGTTACTGTGTAATCCCGGGGATTCAATATACTTTGTGTAGCCTTAGAATGAAGACTACATGGAGTTTATGTTAGCACAACGAGCAGCAGTGCTAATCGCATATGTATGCCATACATCGCTCTTACACAAAAACAAGCACCATTTTGTGGTGGGCAACAGTGTTGCCAGCCAGGAAACTGTAAAGCATCACAAACACCTGCAGACATGCAAACCTGTTTACCTACCGGCAAACTAGGTCTGCAAGATTACGAGGGAAGCAACAATGACTACCAGTGTTTAATATACAGCAATGTATGCAGTTCCAGCACATTATATGAACGTGTATTCACTGCAGAGTAGTGTGCAAACTTGTTTAAAAGTTTTGCTACTGATCAGCAATTGTACAAAGATTTCTGTAGAAATAAATATTCAGGGGAATTGTGTGTATTGAAAAGGGACACACACATGAATTGTAGGAATGAATACAGGGGAAGAGGACAGGTGAAACATGGTAATGTACAGCAGATGAGGGCATGTCAATGTACATATTCCACAAAGACAAGACAGTTATAACATCTGTTAACATATATACTACATGATGCAGTATGTACTGCTGTGTACACCTCTTGTGTGGGTATAGTCATATTATAGCACAGTTATTGTATATTATGTGACTGTCACACAAGGTGACATATCAGTGGAGAAGATTCTTCATGATATAAGTCTCCTGACATGAACACCGGAGAGGACATTTATCAAGCACTGTATATAGAATAGGGGGTAGGTGCATATTGTGAAGCTGTGCAAAATGAATTACCTGAATATGAATGTAATGTCAGCATAGGTCTCGAATAAGTGGGACACATAACAGGCTCATGGACAACTGCAGACAAAAACACACACAATCATGGACAATATCAGCATAATATCACTATTAATCCATCTCACTGACATAACATATGTGATTGTGAGTGATTATAGATGGTTCTGCAAAATCACATTTGTACAAGTGTAATGTATTGTCAGTAATCTATGAAGGGAATCAAGCACGCCTTCCTCTAAAATTAATATCTTTCAGAGATGTTAGGAGGGGCACTGTTACCCTGTATTTGAAATTCTGCGCAATCCTGGCTAGTTGATAGGTGTGCATACCATATATATATATATATGCCACAATCTACACTATCATGAATGTAACCTATGCCATCAATGTAGTCAGTGAGCTATGTATTTACTGTGTGCATCACAGGAACATGTATCGCACATGCATTGTGCATAAAAATGATCAAGCAGAGGAATCTGTCTAGTTCCAACCTCACCACCACGAGTGTTGAGGAAAAAATAAAAACAAAGAAACTAGTGGTCTTAAAACTTTGTTGATGAACTCAGTCATAATGTTGTTTGTCCTTTCAGCTTTTCGGTTAGGGATCGCCACAGCAGAATTCCGATCTGCTAATGATTGGCAGTTGGTTTTATGGTGTCGAGTTGCCAGCCCAGCCAACCTTCAACAAAGGCACGCCCATTCAACGCATGTCTTTCGAATGCCCACTCGACCGCGGAGAGGACATGCAGATTCCACACAGAAGGCACTCCCAACCCAAGCTGAGAATTGAATGGGAGAGCCTCTTGCTGTGAGGCAACAACGCTACCACTGCACCAGTCATAATAACTTCCAAAAATCATGAAACTCAGGTAGTGTTCCAAAGCAACAAACCTTTATTTGCCACAGACAAATGATCCTCAGTAACAAAAAAATCAGAAATATTTTAACAATGTTAAACATATCAGCTTTTTATACTTAGAAGTAGGTGTGGAAAATATACATATTATTTAATTTTAAACCGTCTAGGCAAGGCAGACAGTATAAACAGGGCAATAAAAGTGCATTTTAGAATGAGTGCCCACCCGATGCACTATTACTGATTAGATTAAATTAAACCCTAGTTAAGGAAGGCACTACCTATCTATTTGTAACCCACATTCCAAAATCAGGTATTAAAAAAACATAAAATACACATAAAAAGACTTAACTAAAATCACTTTCGGCTACCTAATGCAATAATGCCTTCATTAGGTCTGTGACAAGAACTAAAATCAGGAAAAACACATAGTTATCTAACCATAAATATAATCTAACTAGAACACTATAAACATAAAAATACATCTGTCTAATAATATCATCTAGTAAATATCCATTCACATGTATTATTGTGCGTAAAAAATAAGTAATTAACAGCTCAGAAAAAAATGTCAGTGCTTTTCAAAAAAAGAAAACTCATGTTTGCAGCCCCAAAACATGTTTATACAATGAAAACTAGTAGAAAAAATATACAAAAATACAGAAAACAGTGGATGAAGTAAACTAGTAATGTATAAAAGTGTGCAGGTGTGTGCATGAATGCCCACCAGTATGGTAAATGGGGTGAATTTTACCAAAACTACATGGTAATAGCAGCATGAAAAAAATGTCTGTTTGAATTTACCATTTAAATCTCTGGTGGGATGCAATAAATCTAATCAAAGCAGAACTGAGGTTAAAGTAACTAAACATATAAACAATTATATACATTCTACACATAATTTTTATTATTATTATTTAGCATATTTTTAGTACTAAAAATGTTTTCTGAAAAAAATCCCTAAAAAAACTTTAATAGAGTGATAATAGTTAAGTCCTCATTTTCTGAATGCATTTAATTTCAACTGTCAGCATAATTCTTTTTTCTCCAACACACCACTGACATCCCCTTCAAGCTCATCCATCTCCACACAGTCCAGAATGATAAATTTAAAACCAGAATGTTTGGGGTGTTCTAATACATGTTTGGATACGGCGTTCCTCTAGCATTTATGTCTGATGTCAGAAAGATGACCTGAAATCCTCCTTTTTAGTTTATTCATAGTCTTACCCACCTGCTAAGATTTTATCATCCTTTTAAGATATGGGCTCTCAAATGAGTCGCGCTCCATCAAGTATTCACAGAAAGTGCAGTCAGGTGGCCCACAGATGTTAGTGCTCATGTCATTGTGGTGTCCCTTATTTTTCTTTCTCCCATAGCTACATATGCTTTTGCACTTTTTATATACAAAAGTAGGGTGATCGCCTAAAACCCTTGCAAGCTGCTGATTGTTAGTGAGGATGGCCCATGTCTCCTTAATAGTGGCTTTAATTGTATTGAAATCACAGGTGTAAGTTAGAATGCAGCTGTCCTTACTTTTATCTTCTTTTGGGTTAGGGTGCCCGCGTTGCATAATTCTACCCAAAGGGCTATTCCACATAGCGCCATTGTTAGTTTTAGAATCTATAATGGGATCCAGGATCATGTGTAACATGCTTGATTCATATCCTGTGGTTAAGAAATCATTTTCAAGATCATTAATATTTTTGAGAAAAGGGGGCAAATCTGTGGTATTGCATGCTAATCTGTAGCCTTGTGATTTTATTTCATTGTGCTTAGTTTTTACTGGATGTATACTGTCTCTATGAAGTAAGTAGTTCACACAAGTTGGTTTTCTGTATACATTACTAATTAATTTTTCTCTGTCTTTATCAATACTGACAGTCATATCAAGAAACTGCACTGACTCCAAGCTAATGGAAGTGGTACATTTCAGGAAGGAGGTGGAGATATTGATGTAATGGATCAACTCAGTGAGTTTAGATTCCTCCTCTTGCCAGAGCATGAATGTATCATCAATAAAGCAATGGTAGCTGGTCATAAAACACTGGTATTCACTTTGTAGTACAAATTCCTCCTCCCACTTGCCTAAGGTTACATTGGCCAGGTTAGGGGCCATAGCTGTACCCATGGCTATCCCTCTCGTCTGTTTGAAAGCCTGGTTATTGAAAGTGAAAAAAATGTAACTCAACAGCAAGTTTATAAGCTTTCTCAAGTGTTCAGTTTGCCCTTGTGTAGCACTGATATTTCTGCTATAAGCCTCTGTAGCTGCTTCAATACAGTACATGTGTGGTTACACAGTGTAAAAGGCTTCAACGTCAATAGTCACCAAAATACTTTGCTCATTCTTTTCTTTTTTTTGCATTTATTTTTCTTTCAAAATCAAGTTAATTTAAAATAAAAGATGCGTTCCTTTCAGAAAAAGGCTGAAGAATAACATTTACATATATGGCAGTGGCTTCTGATATAGAACCTCTACTTACAATAACAGGTCTGTAAGGTGGATCTTCCCTATTTTTATGGGGTTTGGGAATCCCAAAAAGACAAGGTAATTTAGGGTGAGGAGCGTTCAAATACTCAAACAAGTTTTCATTAATAAACCTTAGCAGCATTTAAAAGTGTAATGCCTGTCTGTTTTTCTTGTCAGTTATCTTTTCACTGCTTGAATTATCAATACCCAGTTAAAATATCCAGGTACTTGTAAAGCTATAAACTGATGCACATTCACTGTTACTGCCTCCTCAGGAATATTTTATTTTTTTGGCATTCCTAAAAATACAGTTTCATTCTCATACTCTGCTCTATTTCATGAAACTTTATACAGCAGGTCTATACTTTAGTAGCTTTAAATCTCGTATTGCTTCACCTTGCCACTAAACTATCTTCTAAAGCTAGATTCTGAATTCTTGCATTTCTACTTACAGTTTCAAGAAAATTAGTTGATTATCTTGCCACAGTACATTTGCTCATGATCCCTTTGTCCCTTTGTAACCTTCCAGTTTCCCTATCATATTATTTTTTCGGATTTGCTTGCTATGTTGTTTTCCTGTCCCTTGAGGGGCTATCTTTTTTATTTTCTGAGGACATCTTCACCTTTAATGAATAGATTGAGAATCTTCACTTAAGAAATCAAAGCTTGAAGTGCTGCAAAAGAAGCTAATCACTCATGCTGCCTGCAAGGTATGCTCATTTCTGCTGCAAAGATGTTTTTGCTATACTGGATAATATTTTATGTTACCTCACTTGCTTGTTTGTTATCTCTTTCTCACTGCAGAAGTTCTATTTTTCCCCGTCCATGAAGGCAGCCGTAAGTCAGGCACCTGGTTTCATTCTTCATTCTCCATGCTCTCACAGGATTTGCTATCAGTTTTATAGTCTCCATTGTTGATGACAGTGTAGTTCTATACTGAGTGGAGTGAGGTTATACAATATGTAATCATACCTGAACCACCTCTCAGCTCACACAGCTCAACTCATACTTACATTTTGTTACTGTGTAATCCCGGGGATTCAATATACTTTGTGTAGCCTTAGAATGAAGACTACATGGAGTTTATGTTAGCACAACGAGCAGCAGTGCTAATCGCATATGTATGCCATACATCGCTCTTACACAAAAACAAGCACCATTTTGTGGTGGGCAACAGTGTTGCCAGCCAGGAAACTGTAAAGCATCACAAACACCTGCAGACATGCAAACCTGTTTACCTACCGGCAAACTAGGTCTGCAAGATTACGAGGGAAGCAACAATGACTACCAGTGTTTAATATACAGCAATGTATGCAGTTCCAGCACATTATATGAACGTGTATTCACTGCAGAGTAGTGTGCAAACTTGTTTAAAAGTTTTGCTACTGATCAGCAATTGTACAAAGATTTCTGTAGAAATAAATATTCAGGGGAATTGTGTGTATTGAAAAGGGACACACACATGAATTGTAGGAATGAATACAGGGGAAGAGGACAGGTGAAACATGGTAATGTACAGCAGATGAGGGCATGTCAATGTACATATTCCACAAAGACAAGACAGTTATAACATCTGTTAACATATATACTACATGATGCAGTATGTACTGCTGTGTACACCTCTTGTGTGGGTATAGTCATATTATAGCACAGTTATTGTATATTATGTGACTGTCACACAAGGTGACATATCAGTGGAGAAGATTCTTCATGATATAAGTCTCCTGACATGAACACCGGAGAGGACATTTATCAAGCACTGTATATAGAATAGGGGGTAGGTGCATATTGTGAAGCTGTGCAAAATGAGTTACCTGAATATGAATGTAATGTCAGCATAGGTCTCGAATAAGTGGGACACATAACAGGCTCATGGACAACTGCAGACAAAAACACACACAATCATGGACAATATCAGCATAATATCACTATTAATCCATCTCACTGACATAACATATGTGATTGTGAGTGATTATAGATGGTTCTGCAAAATCACATTTGTACAAGTGTAATGTATTGTCAGTAATCTATGAAGGGAATCAAGCACGCCTTCCTCTAAAATTAATATCTTTCAGAGATGTTAGGAGGGGCACTGTTACCCCTGTATTTGAAATTCTGCGCAATCCTGGCTAGTTGATAGGTGTGCATACCATATATATATATATATGCCACAATCTACACTATCATGAATGTAACCTATGCCATCAATGTAGTCAGTGAGCTATGTATTTACTGTGTGCATCACAGGAACATGTATCGCACATGCATTGTGCATAAAAATGATCAAGCAGAGGAATCTGTCTAGTTCCAACCTCACCACCACGAGTGTTGAGGAAAAAATAAAAAAACAAAGAAACTAGTGGTCTTAAAACTTTGTTGATGAACTCAGTCATAATGTTGTTTGTCCTTTCAGCTTTTCCCGGTTAGGGATCGCCACAGCAGAATTCCGATCTGCTAATGATTGGCAGTTGGTTTTTATGGTGTCGAGTTGCCAGCCCAGCGCCCAACCTTCAACAAAGGCACGCCCATTCAACGCATGTCTTTCGAATGCCCACTCGACCGCGGAGAGGACATGCAGATTCCACACAGAAGGCACTCCCAACCCAAGCTGAGAATTGAATGGGAGAGCCTCTTGCTGTGAGGCAACAACGCTACCACTGCACCAGTCATAATAACTTCCAAAAATCATGAAACTCAGGTAGTGTTCCAAAGCAACAAACCTTTATTTGCCACAGACAAATGATCCTCAGTAACAAAAAAATCAGAAATATTTTAACAATGTTAAACATATCAGCTTTTTATACTTAGAAGTAGGTGTGGAAAATATACATATTATTTAATTTTAAACCGTCTAGGCAAGGCAGACAGTATAAACAGGGCAATAAAAGTGCATTTTAGAATGAGTGCCCACCCGATGCACTATTACTGATTAGATTAAATTAAACCCTAGTTAAGGAAGGCACTACCTATCTATTTGTAACCCACATTCCAAAATCAGGTATTAAAAAAACATAAAATACACATAAAAGACTTAACTAAAATCACTTTCGGCTACCTAATGCAATAATGCCTTCATTAGGTCTGTGACAAGAACTAAAATCAGGAAAAACACATAGTTATCTAACCATAAATATAATCTAACTAGAACACTATAAACATAAAAATACATCTGTCTAATAATATCATCTAGTAAATATCCATTCACATGTATTATTGTGCGTAAAAATAAGTAATTAACAGCTCAGAAAAAAATGTCAGTGCTTTTCAAAAAAAGAAAACTCATGTTTGCAGCCCCAAAACATGTTTATACAATGAAAACTAGTAGAAAAAATATACAAAAATACAGAAAACAGTGGATGAAGTAAACTAGTAATGTATAAAAGTGTGCAGGTGTGTGCATGAATGCCCACCAGTATGGTAAATGGGGTGAATTTTACCAAAACTACATGGTAATAGCAGCATGAAAAAAATGTCTGTTTGAATTTACCATTTAAATCTCTGGTGGGATGCAATAAATCTAATCAAAGCAGAACTGAGGTTAAAGTAACTAAACATATAAACAATTATATACATTCTACACATAATTTTTATTATTATTATTTAGCATATTTTTAGTACTAAAAATGTTTTCTGAAAAAAATCCCTAAAAAAACTTTAATAGAGTGATAATAGTTAAGTCCTCATTTTCTGAATGCATTTAATTTCAACTGTCAGCATAATTCTTTTTTCTCCAACACACCACTGACATCCCCTTCAAGCTCATCCATCTCCACACAGTCCAGAATGATAAATTTAAAACCAGAATGTTTGGGGTGTTCTAATACATGTTTGGATACGGCGTTCCTCTAGCATTTATGTCTGATGTCAGAAAGATGACCTGAAATCCTCCTTTTTAGTTTATTCATAGTCTTACCCACCTGCTAAGATTTTATCATCCTTTTAAGATATGGGCTCTCAAATGAGTCGCGCTCCATCAAGTATTCACAGAAAGTGCAGTCAGGTGGCCCACAGATGTTAGTGCTCATGTCATTGTGGTGTCCCTTATTTTTCTTTCTCCCATAGCTACATATGCTTTTGCACTTTTTATATACAAAAGTAGGGTGATCGCCTAAAACCCTTGCAAGCTGCTGATTGTTAGTGAGGATGGCCCATGTCTCCTTAATAGTGGCTTTAATTGTATTGAAATCACAGGTGTAAGTTAGAATGCAGCTGTCCTTACTTTTATCTTCTTTTGGGTTAGGGTGCCCAGCGTTGCATAATTCTACCCAAAGGGCTATTCCACATAGCGCCATTGTTAGTTTTAGAATCTATAATGGGATCCAGGATCATGTGTAACATGCTTGATTCATATCCTGTGGTTAAGAAATCATTTTCAAGATCATTAATATTTTTGAGAAAAGGGGGCAAATCTGTGGTATTGCATGCTAATCTGTAGCCTTGTGATTTTATTTCATTGTGCTTAGTTTTTACTGGATGTATACTGTCTCTATGAAGTAAGTAGTTCACACAAGTTGGTTTTCTGTATACATTACTAATTAATTTTTCTCTGTCTTTATCAATACTGACAGTCATATCAAGAAACTGCACTGACTCCAAGCTAATGGAAGTGGTACATTTCAGGAAGGAGGTGGAGATATTGATGTAATGGATCAACTCAGTGAGTTTAGATTCCTCCTCTTGCCAGAGCATGAATGTATCATCAATAAAGCAATGGTAGCTGGTCATAAAACACTGGTATTCACTTTGTAGTACAAATTCCTCCTCCCACTTGCCTAAGGTTACATTGGCCAGGTTAGGGGCCATAGCTGTACCCATGGCTATCCCTCTCGTCTGTTTGAAAGCCTGGTTATTGAAAGTGAAAAAAATGTAACTCAACAGCAAGTTTATAAGCTTTCTCAAGTGTTCAGTTTGCCCTTGTGTAGCACTGATATTTCTGCTATAAGCCTCTGTAGCTGCTTCAATACAGTACATGTGTGGTTACACAGTGTAAAAGGCTTCAACGTCAATAGTCACCAAAATACTTTGCTCATTCTTTTCTTTTTTTTGCATTTATTTTTCTTTCAAAATCAAGTTAATTTAAAATAAAAGATGCGTTCCTTTCAGAAAAAGGCTGAAGAATAACATTTACATATATGGCAGTGGCTTCTGATATAGAACCTCTACTTACAATAACAGGTCTGTAAGGTGGATCTTCCCTATTTTTATGGGGTTTGGGAATCCCAAAAAGACAAGGTAATTTAGGGTGAGGAGCGTTCAAATACTCAAACAAGTTTTCATTAATAAGTTCTTCATTAAGCATTGTGGTTAGCTTATCTTTCCATTCTATATATGCAATTTTAACCTCCTCAAAGGAATGTTTAGAATAAAACTCAGGTGTGTTCAGCATGTTCTCTATTTTCACTATATAACTGTCAGTAACTGTAACAAGTATGCCATCACCTTGGCAGCCTTCATAACACATCTAGTTCTATCATTGCTCAAATTCTTAAGTGCTAATATCTCATCCTTTGAAATATTATAAAACTTATGTTTTGGTGTTTTTTGAGAGCCTTTCTTATGCCGAGCTCGCATTTTGTCTCAAAGGCTGCAAGTATGGGATGCAGTGGGAGACAAAAACTGCTGGGTCTTTTAATTTTTTCTTCGATGGGTTTATCTTCCTCTGTGTTATTTTTCTCATGAAATACAAGTTTCAAGTTCAACTTCCTCACATAAAACTGTCCGAGCAGCAACATCTACAGGCCACAGGGGATCAGTTGTTGCCTCCATCAGTATTGATCATGTTGGCGAGGTCCACATATATTTAATTTCTCCACATAGTATCCCCTGAATGCACACACACACACACACACACACACACACACACACACACACACACACACGCACACACACACGCACACACACGCACACACACGCACACACACACACACACACACACACACACACACACACACACACACACACACACACACACACACACACACATTGTTTTACTTATCTTATTTTTTCCTTGTCTGAAACTGCAGGAAGTGTTTCTCATTGACCTGGTAATATTCTATCAAAAGTTCTGATCAGAGATTACCTCACATGTTTGTATCTGATCAGTTGTTGTGGGTGTCTACTGATGTTTGTTTTCATACTACCTGAGGCTGATTGATCCACTGTTTTTTTTAATAATGCCATTCAATAACAACCAATCTCATCATGCATCCCACACCAGCAAGAGAAGTGAAAAAAGTACAATGCTACTGTCAGGTTTTGAATCAAACCCTGTCTTGTTATTTTCTGCTGTAACTGGAATAATACGGAAAACCAAATGGTTAATCCAACCTTAGTTATGGGTTGAAACCCTGTTGGGCATTTATTAGCAGCAGCAGCGACTGCCTAATATGGGAGCATGAACAGCTAACATTGTCAGCCATACAACTGGTGTGATACTGTAGTGTTAATAATATTAGATTAATCTTTAGTAATGCATGACAGGAAATGTAGTCTGCTTCATTATCAATACTTGTAGTTACTGTAGAGGCAAATAGGAGAATGTCTTGTTTGCTGTAGTGTCTCTTAGGCTAATTTTGTAGGAGCATAACTCATAGCCTAGTACAGAGCCTCATGTGGAACTGGGACCAATTGGTCTAAGGCCAGCCTTCCTAATACTGTTAATTAATTCCAGTTTTACATTTTCTAGCTCTGGGTGAGAGGCTGGTGACCTATTTTTTATTACACAGGAGACAGTGAGAAGTAAGGGGTCAGACAGCCAGCAATACTGAGTTGATTTTTAGAGGAGACCAGGGGTAGGCTAGTGGTGACATTAAATCAAGTATGAATACCTTGGGGGTGAAGATATGCTTGTGATCCTGATCCGTATCTATGGCTGCTCACAGACATGATGGTATGATGTGCTATATAAGCAATCACTTAACTTATAACTACTATCTTTTGTGCAACATTTAATGGGGTTATCTGAAATTCTTTCTCTCTCAAAAACTCATGAGTTGTCTATTGCAGAGTCATGTGTCCTAAATTTTGGAGGCATAACTTTCAGCTGTCCAGATTTCCACAGAATGTCCAGATTTTGCCTCATATTTTTGGTCTGTTCTTTATAAAATTTACGGTTTACTGGCAAATAACTGAGGTCTGATCACTAAATAATGACTAAAAAAATTGAGTTTCAGACTTCATATCCTTCAGAAAATAAATGTTAACACAAATCCTGTTATGCTACAAATTGTCTTAGTTTATAAGTGGAATATTTAAAATGTGCCCCTATTTTTGGACCTTTGCTCCTTCATTGTTTTAGGCTTTGTCCAGATTTTGCTGTGCTAAGGGGTTGAGAGTTATGGTTGGGGGCACTGGAAGCAGATGAATGCTGGTATATATGGGGCCAAGCACAAGACTCCAAAATGAATCTCTTACTTTCTTATTCATACATAGGATCACTGGATCATAGGAAGTTACTAGGCTATTAGCCCTGAGGCCCTTATAAGCCTAGCCAAGAGTTTAGCCCATGTATAGACAAATCAGCACCCGATGTCCCTGTCCAGTAGGGACAAGAGTGGAATCCCAGGGACGTATTTTCTATTTCCCATCCAGTTTTCCAGGTTGCGCTTAAAAAGGGGTAAAGAGGTACTCTGCTTGACATGAAGAGGGATTCTATTCCAAATATGGGGGAGCCTCTGGGACACAAATCTGTCCTGCCAACAACTCCTATTGATGTCACAGACGAGGTTGAGGATGTGTGTGTGGGTTACCTGAGTGGAGCTTGACTTGCGGATATGCAGCAGTCCCATCAAGGCGGGGTCCGAGATCACCTTGTATGCCAGACAGAGGTCACCTCTGAAGAGTCTGTATGAAACAGAGTAGAGGGATAGAGCTTTTAGCCTATCTGTGTATATGGAAGATATTTGAGGCCCTGGATTCTCCTGGTGAGGAACCTCTGTGGTCTCTCCAACTGCTGCATGTGCTTTGCGAGGTACATGCCAAATGAGGCATTGTACTTAATAATGGGCCTTATAAGGGAAGAATACAGGGATGTTATGACCTCCTTGTCCCTGGATGAGATACCCTTACTTATGAGATGGGCCATGTAGAAAGCTTTCTGTACAATGGAAGTCAGGTTGCTATCAATCTGAGTGCCCAAGTCCCTCATGACCGACTGCATGCTTATGAAGTTATAACTAATGTGATAATTTATGGGGACATCACTTTCCCCAAAGGAGATGATGATGCATTTTTTTTATATTCAGCTTGAGGCTATGTTACTGGCACCAGTCATTTTTTGGGTGAGACCCACTTGGAGGATGTCCACGTCACTAGGGGAATTGATGACAACACCCAGCTTGCAGTTGTCTGCAAACTTGGTCAGCCATAGGCCCACTGGTTTTGACCTGCACCTCAGAAAAGCATATCCCAAATAACAGAAGCCCCAATAACGAACTCTGGGGTACACCTCTCAATATGGGTCTACTGCTTGAGGTGGCTTCCCCTATTTTGACAAGATGTGTTCTATCAGTGAGACAGTTTGCTACCATCTGGTAACATACCAATTGATGCCTAGTTGAGAGAGTTTATCTATTATGCCCGAGTGGGGAATAGTGTTGAAGGCTTTGGACAGGTCAGGGTAGGTGGTGTGCACTGTCTTTCCCCTCATCCATGGCTTTGGTGACTGTCTCAAAAAAGTCGACCATATTTAACAGACTTGACCTCCCCTTGATGAAGCCAAACTGTGTGGGATTGAGTGTTTGGAGTATGCCAATGTCCTTGTTAATGAGGTCCATGATAATCCATTCCATGGCCTTGCAGATCAAGCTAGTTAGGCTGATGGGTCTATAATTTCCTGGATTGGTGGACACTCCACCTTTGTGTAAAGGGATGACAGTGGCTGTCCTCTACTCAGCTGGACAAAGCCAGTACTCAGTCTTTGGTTGAATGGGGCACCTAATGGTGCTGCAAGTTCCTACCTGAGTTCATATAGGATACAGCCTGGGATGTTATCAGGTCCAATGGAGGCTGTATTTTTTGCCTGTGAGAGAGCAGTGATGACCTGATCCCTAGATATAAGGGGAAGGGAGCAAGTACTGGGAATGTCCTGATTTACTGATGGGGGGACAGAGGGGTGAAATTTTCGCCGAATCTGTCAGCCAGCAAGTTTGCTATATCTACAGCATTTGTATATGTGGAGTCCTTGACCACCAGTTCTGAACAGATCTGGATGCTACCTTTGAGATTACAGAGATATGTGAAGAAAGCCTTATGATTGTCTCTAGTAGATGTGGCCAATTTGGACACAAAGTTTGCTTTGGAGGATTTCACTAGTGCTTTTATTTGCTTGTTTAGGCTAAGGAGAGATTGCTTCCAATTGGGCACCTGCTCCTTCTTGGTCCTGGACAGCAATTTTTTTTTGCTATAGAGTTTATTTATTGCAGATGTCCACCAGAAAGGTTTACTCTTCCCTTGCGGAGGATGACTTAGTCCTGTCGGGTATTCCTGATTCCATGCATCTATATAAATGCTCATATAGTAATCTGGTATAGTTTTGGATATTGGTGCCAGTGCCTATTGAGGGACAGGGGGCTGGGAAGCTGTTTATACCATCCTGCAGGAGGTTGTAATCAGCTTTGGAGAAGTTTTTTGTTTGACCCTAGCTAGAGGGGCATCGGGGGAGATGGTGACTTCGAACGTGACCACTTTATGGTTGGATCTTACAAGGGAGGATGATACTGCAGGGATGCTGCAGTGGTTACTCATGCTGGTTAATACCAAGTCCAAGATATTATCACCTCTTGTGGGGGTATTGACTAGCTGTTCCAAAGCATTTGCATTGACAAAATCGAGGAGTCTCTGGGTATTTGTGTTCTGGCATGAGTAGTTCTTCCAGTCTATGTTTGGGTAGTTAAAGTCACCCAAAATCAGGGTAAAGGGTTGACTCCTGATAGATTCAAAGAGGTCTAGATAGGCAGTTTGGGCATCTTGAGTCAGATTTGGGGGCCAGTATCTAACTATGATTTGTATACGGGTCTTGTCAATGGTTAACTGCACCAGAGAGTGTCTCCTGTGCGTCACACTGTTTGACCAACCTGGAGGTGTGTATATCTTTAATATATATTGAAACTCCACCATATTTGACTTTACTACCCACAGTTTGGGGTCTGAATGTATAATAGGATGAGTAACCAGGTATGGCTGGGGTGCTCTCCGCAGCTTTGAACCAGATTTCTGTGACTGCGCAGATGTCAGCATTTTCCAGGGTTAAGAATGCTTGCAGTGAGTGCAGTTTACATGTTTAGACTCCTAGTGATTAGCAGCGTGACCTTTAATTTGGGTTTTGTTGAAAGTTTTATGTTGGTAGTTTTAATCTCATCACTTTTTCTAAAAAAGGCACTATGGGGAGGCAAGTGCCTTTGCCAGAAGCCTGAAGCCCAAGTGGGGATAGAAAGGTACAGTATTATGATTTATCATTATTTTCAACAAGTTTTTATCTGGGGCTTTTGGCTTTTAAAAGTAAAACGTAACAGAAGAACAGTGAGTAGTCAGATATGTCTGCATTTAAGAGTATGTTGCACTTGGCCTTTAAAGCACATTTGTGGCAAAAGAAGCTGTGTGACTGTAGCATTTTATTCATACAAAAATGTTGTTGTCATCACTTTAGGGATCATGGAATGAGTCTGCGCTTCTGTTTGACATGTTCTGTTTTTGGAATCTAAAGATGTGTCTCATGCCAAACAAAATTAACCAGTGTGATGATTTCAGTGCCATTGGAACATTCCAGAATACAGATCATGAATCATAGAACTCAGGGAGCAGCTCACAAAATCAAATGTGCAATGTGAAAAATGCTGGTACTTGATGGGTAGCTGCATTCCTCATCAATCTAATGTGACACTGACATTCATGAGTTCAAGTTACCTTGAACTTCTAAGTTCATGTATGTTCGGAAGTTAACAGAACACTACAGTGGCAACAGATGCTGGGAATGCACAGGTGCATTCTAACACATGCCTAGTCCCTTACAGTTAGACAAACACATCATTAAGAATGAAAACAAATACAAAAAGAATATTATTATGCAAGACTAAACCAGCTAGGTATCATTTCTGCCTGCTAACTTCTCCTTACAGACATCATATTATTATTTGCTATAATGTCACAAATCAACCTTTTTCAAAGTAGGAGTAAAAGTGTTCATGTCAAGCCAAGCAACAGGAACTGAAAATGCTTAATCCGAATGTGCTGCTTGAAATGACCTGCCTTTGAATTTGGCAGCTAAAGATAACTACAAGATCCCTGCTCCCTTTATGTTGGGGGGCTGCAAACCCAGCCCCCACTTAAATAATTGTTTCAACTCTAAGCTGTAATCTTTGAAGAAGAGTAAAAGCCCTTTATCCCATGCAAAAAGGACCTGTAGTTATTTTCAAGTGCCAATTCATCAGTTTGTTATAATGAACTGATTAAGCATTTTTGGATTCAGCAAATTGCCATGTTCCAAATAAAAGTTTCCAAATATTATTCTGTCTAGCGACAGACAAGACAATATAAACTGCAGCAAAATAAACACAGCATCAGCAGCAGTATTTAAAGCACCCATCATAATATGTACAAGCAGTATGTAAATGTATAAGAGAGTGGGCTTACATATAGAAGAAATGAAAAACTGAACGTAGTGCAGCTCTGCATAAGAAATGCAACTGACATTAGCATGACTCTAAAAAACTTAGAGCACGTTTTGCATGAAAGGATACATTGATTGAGGTGCTTCGTTCAAGTATTTTATTACTGAAAGGTCACCTGATATCTCTGGTGCATGCTTCAGGTGGCTGTGAGAAGAAAATCAGTCACTAGAAAGTACAGTTGTGTAAGTTGAACTTACCATAACAGTATATGTTTGAATGATCACAGCTGCAGTAGCCTGAGCCATATGGGTTATATCCTGCCAAGGGTATAGCAGCTGACCAGCTTCCAAAGCTTTAGAGCACCTTCCATGTATCCAGTCAAGCAGCTCGAGCTGAGCTGATTAAAAGACAAGTTTGGGCTCAAAGCCATTTCAAGTTTTCCTGCCAGCAGACAGATGTAGGCTAAGCCCTGAAAGCACAAGGCTGGGAATAAGAAAAAATAAAAGTCCACACCATGGCATAAAAAACACACACACAAAAAAAAAAAAAAAAAAAAAAAAAACAAGGAAGGTGGATGGAAAGAGTGAGTGGTTACTGCAGCAGTGATCATTCGAACATCTACTGTTATGGTAAGTTCAACTGTCGTAACTGTACGATGTTCCTCATACTGATCACAGCTGTAGTTGTCTTAGCTATATGGGTAGATTACCATAGCTAACTATATTTGGGAGGTGGAAAGAGATCCCATGAAGAACGGTCCTAGCAAACCATAATCTAGGCCTAGAGAAGGAATCCAGTTTATAGTGCTTTGTAAAAGAACATACAGAGGACCAAGTAGCAACTTCCTGGATACTTCTAGAATCCAACCTTTTCCAAAAAGTCATAGAAGAAGCCAAGGTCCTTGTAAAGTGCATCTTGACCCTGCCTGGTGCAGATTTATTATGGTGAGTATAACAAAAGGTAATAGCCTTGATGATCATTTGGAAATAGTCTGTTTTGACACTAGTTGTCCTTTCTTCTTACATTCACAAAAAATGAAGAATTGATCTGATGATCTGAAAGATTTAGTTCTGTCAAGATAAAGATAGTACCCGAGTTGTCTGTGGACATCCAAGGTATGGAGTATCCTTTCTTCTTCATTTTAGGTACAGGAAAGAAAACAGAGGGATGGGTATTTTGACTTAAAGTAAACCCACATACCACTTTAGGCAGAAGAGGATGATTAGTTCTCAAAGAAACCTTATTCTTGTGGAAAATGAGAGAGGGTTAACAGCGCATAAGAGCTTGCAACTCAGACACCCTTCTTGCAGAGGTCATGCAAACAATAAAACTATTTTCCATGTTAACCTCAAGTCAGTCAGATTAGCTGGTTCTATAACACAAAATTAAGATCCCAAGGAGGGGCTACCAGACTACTTGGAGGTCTCTTATGCAAAACCCCTGTTAAGAACATTTTGACATATGACTGCCTTGAAAGAGGAGGATCCATGGGCAGACATGTTGAAATGGTAGATAAATGAACCTTGACAGAGGAATAAGAAAGACCATAGGACAGTAACTTACACAACTAGCCCTGAATGGGTGCTGGTTATGTTGTTGACACTAACTAGAAAACCTTTTCCATTTGCTAATATATGACATTCTAGTGGGTCTATATTGAATGATCGAACTTTCAAAAGTTTGACTGTCATATGGTCAACACCATATGATCACCTTTTTGAAAGTTCAAACGTTTTAATGAAGATCTCCATACAGCACAGAATGGGAAGATTTCCCTTTTCTGCACTGTAGTGTGATCTCGAAATTGGTATATTTAAAGAGTGGGGTGTGTGCGGGGTACAGCCCCCCCATGTGGAAGGTGCAGGGGGGCTGCCCCCCTGCTTTAAACGTCCAGGTAGGTTATTTGTGTAGTTTATTTTTTTATTAGATTTTCGATCTTTTAAAAGTTTGCTCACATGGTGTCGACCATATGACACTCGAACTTTTAAAAGTTTGATTATCTAATATAGACCCCTTTCTAGTAGTAGGCTTTCTTGTCTCCATTAGTATCTGTGGCGCATCCTCAGAAAACAGGTACCTAAAAGAATTAAGACCCTATTATCTAGGCAGTCAATTGAAGATGACTGATGTTGGGATGTATCAAATATCCCTGTTCTTGTGTGAGTAGATCCATTCTGTAAGGAAGCTTGTAGTAATTGCCCATGGCCATTTCCAAAAGAAGGGAGAATCACAGTTGCCTGAGCCAGAAGGGATTCACCACAATAAACTTAGGGGATTCCTTCTGAATCTTCAGAAGTACCCTGGATATTAATGGAAAGGCATATATGAACATCCCTTTCCAAAGAAAAAAAAAGGCATCTGTCTTCCAGGGCTTCTTGCTTGGATCAGGACAAGCATCTCCTCTCCTTGATATTTATGTGATTGTATCTGTCCTTGGTGTCCCACACCCCACTGCACTTTTATCTCTCCTGAAACTGCTCCCCAAGCAAAGTCTAAAGCATCTTTGGTGACTGATTGCTTTGGAGCAGGGAGGTAGAAAGGGAGACCTTGATTTAGGGAAATATGTTGTCTCCTCCATGTGATTTCTCTTTTAACAAATTCCAGTACTAGGATCTGAAAAAATATAAGGTGTTGATGCTGGGACCAAAGAGATGCCAGATACCACTGTATCTTCCTCATGTGGAGTCTGCCAGGGGTGTCATCAGAATCAAAAAATGACATGAGGAAGGTGTGGCCAAGATGCCAAAGAGATAACAGCACTTTATAGATGCTCTGCCTAATAGAAGGTTTTTCTGACAGGATTTTTTTCTTAATATTATTTTCAAAACATTTCATTTTTCTCTCACTTATACTTTTGGATATTGTGGTTTATTTTTTCCACAAACAATTCAATTTTGCTGAACAGAAAGTGAGTTTTTTTCTTGTCAGAAGTACTGCTGCTGATTACAACAGACACTGTCAGTCATGAGTCATTCAAAAGCTTCTCTCCAGGAAAGTTCTATAAAGAAAGAACTGCAAACAATAATCTCTAGTATTCAAGATCTTTCCATGAAAATGGACAATTTAGAAAAAATAATGGAAAACATGAAGAAAGAAAATAGAAAACAGATTGAAGAATTTAAGGAAATAATTACAAGACACATAGATCAGATAGCAGAAATTGAAGAATCTCTAAATGAAATAGGTGGAAGACAGCATGAAAATGATGATAACCAAATTGACTTCTTATTAAAGCAAAACACCTTACTTTCAGACAAGTTGGAAGACTTAGAGTCAAGATCATGAAGAAATAATATTAGAATATATGGTATACCAGAAAAAATGGAAGGAAACAACATAATACAATTTTTAAA
Organism: Protopterus annectens; assembly: GCF_019279795.1. Lineage (NCBI taxonomy): Eukaryota > Metazoa > Chordata > Ceratodontiformes > Protopteridae > Protopterus > Protopterus annectens. The sequence continues at coordinate 1,136,567,161 of NC_056725.1, read as the reverse complement.
TGACTGGTTACCCAGAACGCTAAACTTGCCTGAATCTCTTTCTTTTGGGATAGAGAGAGCTCATCGGTCTCTCAAATATGTCACTGTCAAAAAATCCTAATGCTTCAAGATCCATCATCGTCAAATTTTTATCATCCCAGGACAATGACTTAATTCTGAGGTCAGCCTAGTCAGGTAATCCTATACAAATAAATGGTCGAAACATAAGATTTGACAATGACTACACCTCTACTATAATAACCAAAAGAAAAGCCTGCATTCCTCTCATTAAAAGTTTGAAGAAAGCAGAAATTAAAGTACAAATCATTTTTCCTGCCAGAATCAAGATTAATCTTTCTGAAGGAACAAAAATATTTAATAACCTCGAAGATGCCTCTGAATATGTGAAAAAAAAAATAAGATACTGGAAAATGTTGAAGATCTGGACATCTCCTTACATAGCTTAAAAAGGCAGGCAACAACCGGTAAAATGTCTTTAAATGATAAAATAAGTAAGAAGCTCAGAGGGAAATAATATAAATGAAAAACTTCTCTAATTCCTTCAACCATCGGAATATCCCTTTCTTTTGCTGCATATTACCCTCTTCAGGGAAAAATAAATACTTTAAGGTAAAGTCATTATAACTTTTTTTTAATTTCTTTTTATTTATTTATTAAACTAAATATTTTAATCCTAGTACATTACATATTAAAAAATAGGTACAAAGAAAACCTTTTATTATTTGATTTACATGAATGCGTATTAGTTTTGTCTGTTGTAAAAGCACAGTCAAGAGAACCCGGAGTCCTTCTCGTTAGTGCGTTATATGAGATAACACAATTTCTTTTCTGTCCGTTATCTGTATTCTTTTTATATGATAGTGATTAAGTCTTTTTAGACCTAAAATCATAATGGTTAGTAAAGTTTATGTTAGATACCTTAAAAATTATTTGTAATGATTTATGGTCATGTTAAATCAAATGTGTCCTTACTGGGAACGCTTCCGGCTGTGTTGGGGTGGTTTCATGTACATTTGGGAACTTTGCGTTGCTGATAGATGTGATGTGCAGACACATATGATGTTAATGACTAATTTTCTTTGAAACCTTTAGGATGTCTATTTTCAAAAGAGTTGTGTTTCATGTGCTTAGTTCTAAGTTGATGATTTGGGGAAGCTTATAGATATGCAGGTCTGTGATTTAGAGAGAGAAATTGATTTCTCTTGTCAAATATACGAACATTGTTTAACATCTCTTGTTTTATTCTTTTTTTGCTTGGTTTCTCTCACGAGTATCTCGTGAACCTTTAGCATAATATTCAACTGATCTCGCAGATCAAGCTTTTAACTGCCAAATTTCAAGAGGCAAAAGAATGTCTCCACGAGAACTCTCAGTGATGTTCTCACCATACAGCAACAAGATGCTCTATGTATTTTAAAGAAACTTTTTCTTGACCGTTAAAATCCCGTTGCATATTCATGAATCCAGAATCTGCCAGTTGGCCAAAAAACAGAACAACGGAACATTTAATGTCAGCATATATTTAGTAATTAATATGAATAAGCACAAATTGTTTTGTAAATAACTTGTAAATTTAATAAGTTAAAAATGAAAAATGGTGTGGTAAGCATTACATTTCTGCATAAAATGCTTGGTGCTTGCGTACTGTTGCAGCCAGGTTTTTGGGATTACGAAAGGCTCATAGTTGCATACAGATGGCTGCCTGAAAAATTTCAGCTGGCTGATGATAGTTGCTGATAATGTCGGAAAGGTGTGTGTGGGTTTCAGAAGTGGCAGACTTTTTAAATTGCATGAAGTACCGCCCTGGTATCGGCTGTTGGCGTCTTGATATTAAGGAACATGTTAGTCATGTTGTCTGTCATGTTGTGAGTCCCCATTGAGAACCATGGTTTCACACGTGTTTTTGAATTGTATCAACTTGTGGTATATGCCATTTCCAGAAGTCCCGTTAATTGTTTTGGTCATTGGGAGGAATTATGATTGGCATTTAAAAGTGTTGTGGGCCATCGTTTTCCACTGGGAAAGGGTAATGATTCACAGACATAAAATACTATTACATGGCCACAAACTGGGAAAGCTGTGGTTTCACTATTCTGGTCAGTTTAGGAGCAGTGTGCGAATTTTTTTGCAGAAATACCGTAAAGATAAACTTGTATTCAATAAAAGTGTAATGTGATGCAAGACTAAATATCCGTGTTTAAGATCCTCTTTCAAACATATAAGAGAATCACAGTCTCCCCTTGTGTTACAGTCTATTTTAGTATTTAGCACATGGTTTGATGCTGCCATTTGTTTGTTTGACATTATTTGTGGAAAAACACGATCTATGACAAATGGGGTCTCTCTTGCAGTCATTTATCAAAAGTCCTGCTTCCCTTTCTTCTTTGTAGTTCAGTCTCACCAGAAAGCTGATACTAATGTACCTAGCAATATAGATGCCCTACTATAGTTAAACATCCTTACCTGTTGTTAAAACACAATGACTTATACAATGGAACAAAAGTGGTTGCGGTAGTGCATAGGTACCAATTATTTCTTAAAGGCATGCCATATATGCACAGACAGAACAGCAGAATACTCTATATGTGTATGTGTGTGTGTGTATGTGTGTGTATATGCGTATGTGTGAGATACCTGAATATTGATATATGTTCACATTGTCAAATGATTTGCATGGTGCAGATGTTGTCTCATATAATATACTTGCTGATTGGCTTTTAATGAAAATAATTATATAAATGGGTACAGAAATGCAGTGTTATGTTTTTTCTGTTCTCCATGTCTGCTCATTTGTGAAGTTATTACACCACTCTAGTTGGTAAATGTGCTGGTTCGCTTTGGATTTTAGCACACTGGCTACGATTCATTCTGTGACTCTTATGGTATTATTTAGGTATGCTAATAGTGTGAATGAATAATATTCTAAAGCATGAAGTCTAATAAAGGTACTTATTCATAATTAATTGATGGTTATGTTGCTTTTCTATGTAACAGTACTTCACGAAGCATATCACCTAAAGTAGCGCACTTTGAGCACTAGATGGCAACAGCTGCAAAGGGACACAGCGAAAACACTGGCTGGTTTATTTTGTAATTGTTTATGTTAAAAGATAACCAGAGGAAATACATTAACAATGTGATGTTTAAAAGTGTAATGCTTTAGAATGTCAGAGCGCAGTGACTTCATTTTTCAACATTTTTTATCAAATCATCTATGGAGTCAATATTAATGTTCATTATTTAAAATTGTAATTTTCCTTTCACTGGAAAGCAAAGTAATTGTTATGTCAATTCTGCCAGCTTTGTATAACTGTAAGTTTCACTAAACCACCTCTTTCTATTCTAGGGATTTTTCTAATATGAAGAAGTTATAATTAAAACAGGTGATTATATGTGCTGTGTAGGAAAGCAATGAGTTTGTGGGCTAAATATCAATATGTTAGTTCATCCAGAACACATTGTCATAAAAAATTTTGTCATAAGCAAATGTTTTATTTTGAACTCCATCGGTTCTCTAGATGCCTTTCTTTCTCTTGTTAAGATATTTGATTATTTTGGTGTTCATTTATATCTAGACTATCTAGTTATCATAACACACATTTTACTATTGTTTTGTAAGCAAATATTGATGTTGTTGCGATACTACTGAAAAGTTCTTACATAATTTTATGTTTCATGACAGGTTTTTATGTATGTATATATATATCTATATATATATATATATATATATATATATATATATATATATATATATATACATACATACATACCGTTTGGATTCTTAGTTAGGTAAGTTATGTTTTAAGGCAGTGTGATAGCTAAATGTTTGTATTATTTAGTCTTGGCATAAGGAGAGATGAAACAATATATCAAAATATATGCTCTCAGAAGTTTCCTTATTAATTTGAAAATTACAATACCTATGGTAGTTGATACTCCGCCCATCTTACAAAAGTCTAACACAATACTTCAGCTGCCCAAGAGATGCTTATGATAAGGAAATGTTTAGATAAGCTTTGAGCATAACCTGAAGAAAAGACTAGAAGCAAAGAAAATAGATCTATAGGTTATATAATAGTTATCTCCTACATAATTTTAGAAGTAGGTAAGATAATATCTAAAATAAGTTTTTTTTAATAGATTTGAAATATAACAAAAAGATGAAAAAGAAGTAAAATAATAAGATAAAATAATTCTCAAAGATATCTCATTATTATTAATATCTTTTAGAAATATAACCCATAACTTTTCTGGTATATTTATCCCTATCTATTTATTTATTAACTTTCAACTTTTAAAATTTAATTTTTATTTTATTTTATATGCACAAGTACTCTAGTAATAGAAATGTTTGAACTCTAAGGTTGTGGTCTTAATTTAATTACTTAATAGACTCATAGTAACATTTATACATCTTGGAGAGTTAATGGGTTCCTAGTTTGTTGGTCTAATAATATATTAGGTAGCTGCATTGGTGAATAGTAGTCTTGTGCACTGATGATGATAGCGGGTGGTATTGATAATTTATTCATCAATCCAGGAACTAGATGTTTCATGGTTAGTTTTCTATATAGTTATGTTTTTATGTTCTCTGAATTTTATTCACTGTATAAGTCCAAAATAGTATATATTTGTCAAAAGTATAACTTAATTAATGTCTGTGTTTAAATGTTTATCTTTGATTGTAAATGGTCTTAACAAACCTACTAAGAGAGAAAGTTTGGCTAAATATCTGGCTTCTAATAAAGCTGATATTGTATTTATGCAAGAAACACATATTATTCAGAAAGACTTAGGCAAAATATATTTTAATGGATATAATATTCTAATCGAATCTCATTTCCAAACTAAGAGAAGAGGAACAATGATTTTATGGAAGAAATCTTTACCAATTCCTAAAATAATTGATACTTTCATTGATAAAAATGGCATGTTATGTTTAGTAGTATTGGAATTAAATAAGAAATATTTCACTTTAGCCAATGTTTATTGGTTACCTGGTATTGGTGCTAAATCTGCAAATAAATATTTGGAAATAATATCAGCAAAATCCAAAGGAGATATCATCATGGCAGGTGATTTTAATTGCATCTTATCAGTTAAAGATACTACTAAAAGTAGTAATGTTAAGATACAAGCCCCAGCTAAAAATTGATTAGTTTTATCTCGTTATATAATCTTAAAGATACATATGTGATCAAAGAACAGAGATCTCTTAACTTTACACATTTCTCTTATAGATATGGCACTCAGACAACCATTGATAAAGTGTTTATATCTGATAACTTAATAACTAAGACACATGATGTTTTCATCACTTCCTGCCCTCTGTCAGACCACAATGCCATAATATTTAAAATGAATATTAAATCAAATGATCTTATTCATTGGCAGAGACTGCCAGCTTATATTATTAAGATAAAGGGATTTAAGGAATGGTGTATAAATGAATTGAATTATTTCCTTGAAATTAGTAATAATATTGATACAAATAAAATAATTATTTGGGACTCTTTAAAGTCTTATCTATATGGGAAAATAAAAACCTGGTATCTTCATAAGAGGAAAGAATGGGACAAGGAATTATTCGCCATACAATTGAAAATTGACACTTTAAAAATGAAACTACACCCTAAAGATATGGGTTCTAACTTGTAATTAAAACAACTAAACCTTGACTATTTAGAAATCCTTAGTCATAAAGTAGCAATTAATATAGAGAGAGATTAAAATTGCAAACATATTCCTCCAACCCCAAACATATACGCAGATTAGCAGTTAAAGTGAAAAATTTGACTAAAATAGACATATAACAGAGATAATAGATACTTCTAAACACAAATCAAAACACTTTTCAGATCTAAAATAAATTTTGGAGATGTTTCATTCCTATCATGAATCCATGAATAAAACAAATCTAAACTTTACTAAAAGTAATTCAAAAGTAGAATTTTTAAGAAATAATATCAATAACAAACTTTCTAAGGAACAAAACAATAAATTACTTAAATCAATATCATTGATAGAAGTTAAAGACAGAATACAAAACCTTAAAAATAATAAAGCCCTTGGTCTTGATGGCACAATAAGTGAATTATATAAACTCTTCCCTGATAATGTTTTGAAAATATTAGTAATAGCACTTGAAGAATTTCGAACATGTGGTAAACTTTTTTCTTCATGGAAATATTCATTAATTTCTCCCATTCTAAAGCAGGATAAAGATTCTAAACTTGTTTCCTCATACCGCCCCATTTCCTTGTTAAATATTGATTATTAAATATTCACTTTTATATTAGCTAATAGACTAAATCAAATGATGCCGACTTTAATAAACAATGATGAGGCAGGTTTTATATTAAACAGAAAAGTTCATGATAATATTTTTAGACTCCTAACATTAATAGATTTTGGAAATAATAAAAAAAAAGAACTTTCAGTCATTAGCCTAGACCTAGATAAAGCATTTGATTCTATTAATTGGACATATTTATACATGGTACTAGAAGAATTAAATGTTTCTTCTGATCTTATAGATTTATTAAAGAAACTATCCGAATGTTCTATAGCTTATATTAAAATCGGTGCCTTTTTAGCTGGCCCACTTAAAATACTAAAAGGCACTAGACAAGGTTGCCCTTTGTCTCCTTTATTATTTGCATTATCAATAGAACCCTTTGCCAGTTTTATAAGAAACAATGTCAATATAAGAAGTTTTGAAGTGGATGCAAACTATTCCTCTAAAATTCTACTTTTTGCTGACGACATCTTATTAACAATTGGCAATATTGATTTATCGACTGACTGTGTTATTAGATCATTAAAACATTTTGAAGAGATCTCAAGTCTTAGTTTTAATCAGAATAAAACAGAAACTATTCTTATAAATAAAAAATTAAGTAACACCTTATCTATTCATAATAATTGTAATTGGACTAATGACAAATTGAAATATCTAGGGATTTATATTCATACTAAATGGAAAGACACTATAAAAACAAATTATAAAATTTTGTTGGAGCAAATTAGAGAGCATATTATTAAATGGAATAAAATGCTCCTTACCATGGAAGAAAGATTATCCCTGATAAAGATGATTTTATTACCAAAAATTCTATTTTTTCTTCAAGTGCTAGTAGCTCCTCCTTCTAGGAAGCAACTAAAATATTTAAATTCTTTATTAATTACATTTCTATGGCATCATCAAAAACCGAGAATTAAATATGACTGGCACTATAAAAATTGGACTGAAGGAAGAATTGCTTTTCCTAATCTTGAACTTTATGCAAATACTATTATTCTTAATATAGCAAGTTTATGGTTAAGCCTGAAATACTCTTCAAATTGGAAATATTTACATAAAGCAATCCTATTAAGTAATATTGAATATGTAACTAAGGGTATAGACTGCTCTGAAAATATTAAGTTTTTCATAGTAATTAAAGGATTCTTTTTTAATAGTGAGGTGAAAAATTTAAAATTTATTCCTATAATTAATTATATTTTGCAAAATTTTAAAAAAGTAATAAATAAAAATCTACTAACTAATAATTTGTCCATCTTAATGTTTCCAATGTTGTATCTTTTGGCTTTTCCCAGTTAGGGGTCGCCACAGCGGAACTCTGGTCCGCTCATGATTGGCAGTAGATTTTTATGTGCCGAGTTGCCAGCTCTGACACACAACCTTCAATGAAGGTACGCCCATTCACGCATGCCTCCACACAGAAGACGCTTTAGCTGAGAATCAAACAGGACAACATCTTACTGTGAGGCGACAACACTACCGCAGCACCACCACCGCAGTCATCTTAATGTTCCCAATAATCTTAACTAATGGTTGTTTGGACTCCTTTAACATGGCAAAAATAAATATTATGGAAGAAAATGGTTTAATATTTTGGCATCAATTTTTAGGAGACAATAATATTCATGACATCACTTATCTCTTAGCTAGATATAATACCTCCCATAATAATTGGTTAAATATACAAATCTTTAGAGAGTGTATCCTAGCAGAATCCAAGAGAAATCACTTTTCTGGTATAACAGACCTTCCCAAAAAGTTATATATCCTTTTTGAATTTTTCCATTTAGGATATAATGTAGGTATTTCAATATCTATATTTTATAGTATTCTTAGATCTGATTTAACAATATCAGAAATCAATTTATGGAACTATATGATTAATTTCAATAACACACAATTATCAGAAAATGATAAAATATTAATTCTTAAATCTGTACATTATACATCTCCATCTACATATTGGAAAATTTTCACTTGGAAATTTATCCATAGAAGTTTTATTACACCACAAAAAGCCACTAGAATAAACAAGAAGGACTCTTGTAGATGTTGGAGATGTGATGAGCTATTGGATGCTGATTGGGCACATATGTTTCTAGAATGTAGAACAGTAACACCATTTTGGAGTGAGTTTAAAAATTTTATTAACGCTTTGTGGTCAGACAGATGCAACATTTCTAATTCTTTGTTGCTTTTTAATGCACCAATGCCAAGGTATGTTCCATTAAATCAAATTAAACTTCTTTGGACCCTTCTTGCTATAACAAGAATAATCATTACCAGAAACTGGAAATGTAGAAATATCCTCTCTTTTAATGAATTTATATCTCTTACTAAGATTATTTGTAGTAGAGAATTACAAACAGCTTTGGTGAGTACCACAAATGTGACTCATAAACAAATTGCATGGATAAAGCTCAAAAGATTATTAGACAAAATGTAATCTTTATTGAAGACTTAGCAACTATTTTGGACTCTGTATATAGTTTGTATATAGTTTGAAGTAATACACTGTGTTTCATTACTTGTGAAATTTATGTAACTGTTTTTAATATTTGAAAACCAATAAAAACAATTAAAAAAAATGACATGAGACCCAAAATCCTGAGGTATTCCCTTGCAGTGACTGAAGTCTGAGTGGAAAACCTTCAAAAGAGATCTAAATAGAGTTCTATTTTTTCTTGTGGAAGAAAGGCTCTTTGAACTGGGATGTCTAGTTGACAAACCAGGAACACAATCCTGTGCGAGGGAGTCAAGAAAGACTTTTGAATATTGCCTTGGAATTCCAGCTTGTGCAGATCTCTCACCCAAAAGAGAGATTCTTGACATTTTGAAAAAGACTCTGCAAATGTAAACAAGTCATCTAAATATGGAAAAACATGGATACCCTATAGCTTGCAATCAGCTAGAACTGGAGCTACACACTTTGTAAACATTCTTGGTGTTGTGAATAGTCCAAATGGTAAGGCAGAGAACTGATAATGTGATCCAGACACACAAAACCTTAAGAAATGCTTGAAGTCTGGATGAATAGGAATGTGATGATAAGCATCTTTTAAGTCTAGTGTTACCAGGAGGAAGAAAAGGCAACAGGTTATGAAGTGACAACATTTTGAATTTGGGTACTATTACAAACAGGTTTAGGAAAGAAAGATCCAGAACTGGTCTCCAAATGTTTTCTTTCCTTGTGACTAGGAACATCCTTGAATAACACCCCCTATCCCACCTTTGAAGGAGGAGCCGGTTCTATCACTCCTTGGGACAGCATGTGATGAAAAACAGGTGGAAACAAAACAGTCTGATCTGCAGGATGAGGAATGACCCCATGGAAAGGAGGAATTTCCTCCCAGTGCTATCTGTGTAACCCCAATGAATGATTTTCAGAATGTATTTGGCTGAAACAATCTGTTTCTAAAAAGAAAAATGGACATTCAGCCTTTCTGGAAGAAAAAGATGGCCAGGGTGGAAGGGATTACAATGTCTCTTGAATATTCATTCAGACTTGTTGCAGTGTCCTTAGTTGCGAGAGGTTTAAGACTTCTTTTTGGAATGTCCTTCCCACTTCCTCATAAAGGTCTGTTTACCTGAATTCTGTTCAGATTGCTTATTCTGTTTTTTTGTTGTTGCTGAAAATGGATGAGGAGATAGAAAATCCCTCAGACAATTTGGAAAAGGAGGGCTGAAAAATCTTAGAGATTCCCTGGATCAGCCTGCTCCTTTCATCACATGTATTTATTTATTTATTTATTGACATTTGTTGACTGGGAAAGTCCACTGGCTCAGAATAACCCATTTTCAGTGGAGGCCCAGGGAGAAAAGCTCCAGTAACAAATTAAAAATTACTACAGCAAACAACTAAACAAAAATTATTGTACAACAGGATAAAATTTACAGTAATAAGAAACCATACAAATATAAATAGCATTTCTTAGTGAAAGAAATATGTAGCGTACAGTGCCATTATGCATTGAAAATAAATGACAGTAGAACTGGCACAGTATATAAATGGATAACGTGTTAAGGACATTCAATATAAACAATCATGACTCACTTTTTGATAACTTCTGCAGGAGAGGGGCCAAACACTAAATCTCTGTCCAAGATAGAATTTAAATTCTCATTTTTAACATCATCTGGAAGGTTCTGAGAATCCAGCTAAGCAAACCTCCTTAAAACCATACCAGTGGCCATAGCCCTGGAGGAATCATCAACAGAGTCATACACACACTGCAAACAATGAGTAGTGACCTGTGCAATAGAAGAAACTAAGTTATTTAAAGCAGATTTTTCTTCACAAGAAAAAACTCTAGATAAAACATTACTCATACTTTCTTAATATGTCAGAATAAACTTTAACATATGAGCCTGACAATTTAAAATTCTGAAATTTAAAGTTACAGAAGTATACACTTTTTCCTTTGTCTATCAATAATTTCCCCATCCTTATTAGAAAGAGAGGATTGAAATTAACTAACTGCTTAACAGCATTAGAGTCAACTAAGGCTATAGCTGCTGGGTCAGGTTTGAGAAAAGTATAAAAAATGTAAAAGACTGAGTAACTTTATATATCCTATCTGCCTTTTTAGGGGTAGCTGGCTGACTATCAGGAAAATTGCAGGCAGGAAGACACACATCCTGTAAAGCAGACATGTCAGGAGGAATGGCTGTAAGTTCAGGAAAATCCTTCTGTAACAACTCATAGTAGTTTTTAAGGACTGAGTAACCTCACTGTTCTCCCACTGAAAACAATGGAACATTCTAATGCTAGTCTCACAGAAAGAGACCCCCCACAGGGAGAATCAGAAAGTGAGCTCTTCTTTGAGTCTGAATCACTTATCTGAGGACAAAAGCTTGAATCCATCCATGCATCTTCCCGTTCAGATCTAGCATCTAGAATTTCTTCAAGAAAGGAGGCATCCCTCTATTTTTTACCAGAAACTACTCTACAAGAAGGATTAATAGCCTTTATGTAACCCTGAGTCAGTCCCAGTAAACTACTCTTATCCAAAGAAATTTGAGGAGAAGTAGATACATGCTTGGTTTTCTGTTTCTTTTTGACAGGAAAAATGGAGCCTGCTGTGTTACTAATGGCAACTGCTGCTTCCCCAGGGATGGACCCTCCCCTGTTCCCTCTCCCAGAACCAACATTAGTGTTTCTCCCTTGATGACTGAGGGTCCCCAGCATTCACAGAGGATGTGGCTAACCTCCAGTCCATCGTGACTATAGGTGCTACAGCAGAGGGTTCTGGGGTAAAGGATGAGTGGCCTGAGGTACAACAACAAATGGCCACAGTAGAGTCACCCACCTATGGCTGAGGCAAATTGTTATCCTGCTGTGGTGACAAAGGCTGTTTGCGCAACATTTTTTTTTGAGGCTGGAAGAAGGAATAATCATGGGAATGACAATCTGTTCCATGGTCAAACCCAAAAAGTGCCTCTATCCCAGGGAAACCAAGCAAAAGTGCTAGCAAAACTACCAGTCCATAAAAGCTACTTTGTTCTAACAGAAAAAAACGCAGTTAAAAAAAAACACTTTCAAAACTGATAGAAATGACTATTCTGTTTAAAAGTACATTACAGTCTCAAGGCAATCAGTTAAAACACAACACTCCTAGCTTTTAAAGTAACTTTATTGAAGAGGAATGTAATAAAACAGTAAAAAATAAGAAAATGGAAGTTTTTTTTCCCCAAAGGGAACTTATCTGTCCAGCTAAGGAAAGCACAAGCCAACCATTGATCCTCAAAAGCCTCAAAGGAGTGTACTCTTCGCTTCAGTAAAGTTCTGAAGAGTTCATGTCAAAACATGTCTTTTAGTCAGTTCAGCTTGAGCTGCTTGACGGTTTGGGTATGTGGAAGGTGCCCTGAAGCTTTGGAAGCTGACTGGCTGTTATATCCTTGGCTGGATGTAGATGGATATAGCCAAGGCTTCTGCAGCAGTGATCAATATGAAGAACATTAAATAATATTATCCAGTGGTCTTCTACACCACTTACATGCTGTAAAGCAGAACAGAGTGTAATCTACCATCAGTAAAATATGTGAAATGCATAACTAAAACACAATGCAGTTTTTCTAGTTGGAAAGTCTAAAATGAAATGTTACTGCAAGACACATGGCGATGCCTGCCATCACTTTTACATATGACATCACACCTACATACTATAAAAGCTAAAACAGTTTCAGGAACCATATACTTTCTATCTTATACAGCTAACACCTTCTCTATTATGGAAAAAAATGCCATTAAAATGTGAAGCTTTAGACTTATTGATCCTCATGGCAACATGTTTGGCCACCTTTCTACATATTAGGTTGCTTACCTATTACTAAATGTACTGCTCACCTCACCTGTACCCTAGATTGCAGATCAATTGATATTGAATTGATATTGATATAGATTGAATAGCCTTTTTTGTATTTGTTACTTAGATAACAGCTCAAAAGGCCAATTACCTGAAAGGAGGTCAGTGTAAGGGTGCACTTTAAAGAGGTCTAACATTTTACTACCAAGGTCTAGCAAGGCTGGAACTGACTATATGGTGGATATGGGGAATGTTATCCCAAGGGTAAAAATGTGCATTTTTCAAATTCTGTGATTACTGTTTTGACAATTTTGGTTGACAGGACATTTGGCAAATCATTCTTTGAAAACTAGGCAGATATTTGTCTTTAACAACTTATAACTCTTTTAGACCCTCAATATTCATTTATTAAACATTTAGAAGATGATACTATAACCAAATTAAAATCTTATATTCTTTCTCCAGGAGCCTTTTATAAGATGAGCAGCAAGAGATTAAGAAAAAAGCCATAGCACTCCACTTGTCTTTTTCATGAAGCAAGCCCACATACAAAACTATGTGGGATATTTTTCTATAGACTTAAACAAGACCTTTTCCCTGGTGTGCTGCAAGCATCTGCTTAGCAGACTTACCAGCTTTGTGCTTGACCTTTCTGTCCAGACGCATAGAGATATTATTTAAATAATTTCTGTAGGTTGTGTTAAACAATTTGTTGTCATTTCCTTACTACTTTTATAGGCAGGTTCCTTGTGGATCTTCCCAAAGACTTATGTTTTGTGTATATTAAGTCAATCATTATTGACATCCATTCCCCTCAAAACACTCCTATTTTTGTGGATTGATTTGCACTTACTAGAAATGAACGCTACTCTTTCTCCATCTCCTCAATCAAGAAATTTATTCCCATCATATACTGGTTCTCAAGAAAGGATTTTAGCATTAACTTTAGAGACTTTAAGTTTTAGTATTTTTGTACCAATGGCAAAATCGGTACTATTCCACCCAACTAGAAGATTATCTTTCCTGTTCTAAATGATAATCATCCTATTCAGCAGTCTGAGTGCCTTAGAAGTTCTCTTTTAGAAAAACTCAGAAAATGTTCACTCAGACAAAACAATCAAGTTTTGGTACGCCAGTCATATGACATCACACCTATGTACTAGGGAAGCTATAACAGTTTCAACAAACAAATATTCCCTATCTTATGCAGCTAACACCATCTCCATTATAAAGCAAAATGCCACTGAAATGCAAGCGTTATACTTTTCTGGCCACGTTTCTACAGATCAGGTTGCCTATGTATTACTAGATGAACTGCTAACCTCACCTGTACTCTAGATTACAGACAATGGAACTTGAATAGCTGCATATCTTGTTTGCGATTTTTTTTCATTCACAGACAAGGTCTCTTCTTCAGCATCTTCTCAACATTCTTTGCTTATGTCTTAATACTTCATTTACTGTTGTAGTAGGGCAATTCCATAATTTATTGTCAAGCTTAGAACAAATATTTTAATACAATCACATCTGTGCCTAGTTATCCTCTTTTTTAATGCCTTGAGCTTATTTCTCATAAAGAAGTATCACTGTAAATGTCCTGCTATTATTACTTCATGGATGGTAGATCATTGATAAACCTACTGACCCTGCTGTAATTATTTTCTTTCTAGCCAGCACTACCCCTTATTATCTAAATATGCAGAAACATGTCTTTGTGCTGCATATTATCTTAAATATGCAATTTAAACCATAATATGAACCATTCAGGTGCTCATTTTGTTTTAGTTTGAAGAAATACCTCAGCCATTCTAAAAAATAATTTGGCATCTTTTCTCTCTGATCTTCAGATACAAACACAAGTTTCTTGGGCAGACCTTTGTATCCCCTTTCTGGGACACAGGCTTAGTATGCATTCCTGAAAATAGAGAGAGTATTCCTACTGCTTCCCACATCTCTGTTGGTAGCGATAAATAAACTAATGAGCCATATCAACCTAAACTGAATGCGGAGGGTCATCTTTATGTAATAGCCTAAATGCATGTACAAGTGCAATGTCTTGCTTCAGTAGGACATGAGCTGTAGCAGTAGTATAGTACAGAAATTAACAAAATATTATTATAATTTGTTAGCCAATAAGGACAGTATCAGAGCATTGCTTGATGAATATTAACTGGCACGTATACACATCAGATGATAAATTTTCAAGAGGAGAAGGCATACCTTATTATTAGAAAGTAGCAGCAAAATCACAGCAATTTTCTTTCTCACAAACAATCCTCAACCTTATAATGAAAAGTGCACCCTTTCCTATCTCTGTTCTAAAATGCTGTATGTTCCTTCTCCACAACGATAAACAGCTAACCAAAAATGTTTTATTTGAGATTTGGTAAAATTACTGTAAAACGTGTTTGCCAGTGATTTGGACTGTGTATGTGGAAGAAATATAAATGTAATTTTTATCATTCAGTTAAACTTCAAAAAAGATGCAACCAAGTTAGAGTCTTTAAAGACAAAAATATGTGTGTTTCTTCCTAGTTATCAAATTTTTCCCTGTAAATAATTTAACATAAAACAGCTTCTACTTACCAGTAACAACAGAAAATACATACTCTGCAACCCCTGGCAGGATAAAGGCACTTCGTGTCCTTCTCCCCTTCCCTTTCTTCAACAATAATAACAAAGAAGCCATGCTGTCAACACCTTCACATATAGTGGAATTAGACTTGATATGTTATTCACAATGTTTGCACACAGTGAACTGCTAAAAAGAAAATCAATAAATCAATCAGTTTCTGCCATTGAAGCTCTAGATTACTCATCACAGAGGGCAGTGATGCAGTTGTCAAAAAAAGCATCCTTCAACCAGAGCTCAAATTGTGTTCCGCCACTTCCAATTTATGTTAAAAAAATCTGTCTAAACTACAAAATCTCCCAAGTTGCTTCTATAGTTTTTTTCCTTCTGCCCCAACCCCCCCTCCCCAATGAGCATCAACCAAATATACTAGTTCCTATTTCTGGAAAGGTCTGTCTATAAAACTTTTAAAATCCTCTCTTCCTCAACACTCCTCAAAAGAGACTGCCATTTTAATTGAAAATAAAAAAAAATATTTGAGAAAAAAAAGAGACTGCCATATTTTATGAAATCTGCTGCCATTCTAACAAAATATATTTCCTATTCAGGTTCTATAATCTGATAACGGCTTCTGAGCAAAGATTCTATATTCTGTGTCACAATTTTTGGGAGCGATTACTTGAAACATCAGAAATAGCTCAACAATTTGGAATGTGGGAGGAAAACAGAGCACCCATTGAAAACCAATGTGAATACATGGAGGACATACAGACTACGCAAAGAAGCCTCTCTAGCCAAGCATTGAACTAGGGAACCTTGGTGGCAGCATACAGTCCATAATCTGCAGTACTGCCTTATAGTCCATAATCTGCAGTACTGCCTTACAGTTGCTATACAAGTAACATGCAATACCAGTCATTCGATAGGAAGCAATGCTCATCAGTGATGCATTATGGTCCTGGCAAGTAATGGTTCTCAAGATTTATGTATTTATTTTTGCTGAATACACATACTAAGGGAATTTTACAGGGAAAACCAAGAAAGAAATTTCCAGAATGCAAAGCAATGTGGTGTTACAGTAACACGTGCATGACAAATTATAGTAACAGATGCATGGCAACATTTAAATTAGTACAAATCATATGAATCAGAAAGGATCAACAGGAGATATGTGTAATTATAGAATACAAAAAATAATAAACATATATACTGTAGCTAATCTAATCACATCAATTTTCTTGCTTGCTGTGAATAAAAATATGGCAGAAAGCTAGATGTCATTCAGACACATTTTCCATGAATGAATTCAGATTAGTAGCAGTACAATATACATGTAGTGAGGCCACACTAGACTAAGCTTATCATCTACTGGATGGTTTGGGATCAGTAATATGACTGATTTTTTAAAAAAAATAAATATAGGGCAGTATTCAGAGTCACTTGTGTAAATGCGATTGGGGCATTTGTGATACAAATAAGTATGGCAATGGCACAATTCAGAGACCATTTATGCTAATGTGCAAGGGCTAAAAAAATAATGAGATGCAAATGAGAAGTGTTTTAAAGCATAGTACACTAATAAGGTCTTTTTGCAATTCATAGTCTGACATCCCTGTTTTAAGCACATCCATTGTTAAATGTGATGCTTCACCTTTGACACTGGAGTTGCAGTTCACGAGCTTGTTTGTCCAAGTATGCACAAGCACTTGTCTGACACACAAATGAATTATTTCCTCCAGCAACCTCTTTGTTAGTTTGTATTAAGTATGCACAAGCACTCAAATGACACAATAAATTATTTTACCCAGTGATCACCTAAGCAGTCTGACCATGTATGCACAAGCACTTCCCTGACACACAATTATTTCCTCCACTGATCCCTTCAGTAACATTCCCTAGTATGCACAAGCACCATAATGAGGCATTCACCCAAGCAACACCTTCATTAATATGCCCTGGTATGCACAAACACCAAAATGAAACAGTCACCCAAGAGACCCCCCTTCAGTAACATGGCCTGGTATGCACAATCATCAAAATGAAGCATTTACCCAAGTGACCCCTTCAGTAATATGTTCAGGAATGCACAAGCACTGAAATGAAATATTTCATCCAAGTGACCCCTTCAGTAATATATCCAGATAAGCACAAGCACTGCAATAAAACATTTCACTCAAGCAAAGCCTTCAGCAATATGTACAGGTGCACTCAAGCATAAAAAGTAATCATTTACCAAAGCGATACCTACAGTGTAAATGTCTAGGTATGAAGAAGCACCACCTCAGGTCCCCTCGTATCTCTGTATTCTGACTGAAATATACTGCTTTCTGGCATAATTTCAGGGTGGTTTACAGGGTTCCTATTAAATGATCGAAGACACATTATTTTGAATGCGTCTTGATTGGACTTGAAAGCATGAAAAGGCAAAATAACGAAACGGCATATAAGTGAATTCTTTCCCTGGGAAAGAAATTGGTTGGACACTTCCATTACTTTGCCATTTTTGTGACTGTAATGTGATCTCGGAGTTGGTATATTTATGTAGGGGGGTGGGGGCATAGCCCCCGACTTTATGTAATGTTTAAAAAAATGTTTTTTGTTTTTGTTTTGTGGAACAGTGATTTTTTTCCCTTGGATCTTGATCTTGTAAGCTGGAATCACTCCACTGTTCTGGACTTAATTCAAAACCCTCCTATTTACTGACAGCAGACTGAGATATGCTGCAGGGTCTTACTTTTTGCCATAGAGATTTTTATTTATTAGCTCTTCCCATTTGCAAAGATGATAAGATTCTCATGTGAATATATGCAAATGTGTTTGTTTTTTAACTTCTATCTTAGATTGCAGGGTCACAGCTAGAGCTCCCTGCTAATAAGAGTGTTAATTAGATTTTTGCTCACATGCAGCAGTCATTGACTTGTTAGGAGAATATGACTTTTTAACAAAACAAATGGATTACATTAGGCCAAAGGCAGTATAAGCCTGCTTAGTCTTAATATGCTGTGTAAATGGCAACAGTAAGTGGATGCAGAGGTACACTGATGAATGATATCTAGTAGGCAAGTTCCAACATAACAGAAATTAGATGCTAAAGAGTGTTCCTGGAAGGGCAGCAGAGCATAAAAATGAAACATTTACCCATGCGACACCTCCAGTAAAAATGTTTAGGTATGAAGAAGCACCACCTCAGGTCTCCTCGCATCCGTATTCTGACTGAAACATACTGCTTATACCTAGCTATGTCTGAATAATGGTACAGCAGTCCAAAGTCTGGATGAATATGATTATTAGTTCAGCAAAAGTATCTACAGGGAAGTGTATGGTGGAGTTTGAGGGTTTTATAGAACCAGATTCTGAAGTCTGTGAGTTATGTGAGAACAGGCAATCGGTAACATCTTTTGATAATGGTGTATTGTTTCTGGCAGTTCAGTTGTAGACTGTGGAATGGGATAGCATGAAATATATGAATGATGGGCTGTGTCAAACTGCTTGGGGTGTAAAGATCAGCATATATTCATTGGTGAATATGTTCTCCCCCCTCACCTATCTCCCAGTAGCTGATGATTACCTGCCACCATCTCCTCCCAGCATTCATTGGGTCATCTTGGATGACTTAGGTAAAACCAACAAAATATTGTTTACTCCTTTTACTAGATATCTAGCATTGTAGTAACTCACTTTGATTAGAAACATTTATAATAAGTTTTTCTTGTTTTCCTTTCTGCATAGTGATCTCAAGTTACTGCACTTTAAAGGGAGGTTTACAACAGAAGTTGAAATGGGATCATACCACAAATTACAGTGAGTGACTCCTTACTGGAAATCTTCCAGGCACTGAATGGCTTCCAAGTGCTCACTTCTCAGTTCAAGTGGCAATGAATTAAGCTTCTTATAAACCACAAAAATCATTTTAAAAGCTGCATCCAGAGGGTAATGTTAGCAGCTCTGCTAAATGGGACTGAAACTCCTGACAGGATACTCTTATGTGCTAATGAACAAATGAATAATATATGACCAGCAAATGCATTTAGTTTTCCAGTACTATCATTTCATAAATACAATAAAGCTTTGTACAACTTCTCTGGCAGTACATAATGATGATTATAAAGCTTTTAGCTTTTGTATTTCCATAACGTGGAGTTTTCTTGACAGATAAGATTCTCGGGTGAATATATATAACTGCTTGTTTTTTAACTTCTGTCTTAGAATGGAAAGTTTTTTCCTTTGTGATAACTGCACGTTAGCTGTGCATTTTAACAATTTTTAAAAATAATTTTTTGAGTTCCAGAAAAGAATAAAGAATGACAAATATCAAGAGTATTGCTGTTATAATATAATGAACATTCCAGTCTGAATGGAAATGATTGCTGGGTAGTTCTTAGATCTGTGAGCCACCAGGATATCTAACATACTGGATTTTATTCTGGGGAAAAAAAAACTACAGTGAGTTATACGCTTAAATAATATCAGTCTTTAGGATCACGACAGTTAATGATGTGATAAACGACAAAGTTTGGATAAAAGTTTGTTTTATTTTTATTTCCCTAGTCATTAACATCATGTATTCAGTTAACAGAAGAAAAGCCTTACTTTAGAGATAACATAGCAACATTGTTCTGAGTAGCTTGTCTGATAAGAATTTCGTGATACACAAACAGAAGTTGTGAGAGCCAAGCCTAGTTCTTTTGGATACTGTTTGGTCATACTTTATTGTTTAAATTACTGCCACTTTATGCCTTATGGTGGTCATTTTGATATTCAAAACTGCTGAATCATTAAACTATAGTATTTTACTCATAAAACTCATACAAATTTGTCTGCAGAGAACAAATGCAGATTAAAAATATATTAGTAGAAAACAGTTGACTCATTTCAAGTCTGCATTATCCCACCTTAATCAAATGCTTACCATGAATCATTACATGCCTTCTGTTATTGTCTTCATTGCTAAGTAAAATGATTGTATTTACTTGTTAACTTAGCAACTGATGTGGTTTTTTACACCTTTTTCGGCCATGTGTCAGTCTATAAGGGATGAAAAAGTATAAAACACATGTATGCTTTAGAGCAACCAAACAACATGTTTTGGTACATAGTTCATAGGTTAGTACTAGGCTAACTGCCCTTGCGAGCCATTGTAAGCCTAACCAATTATCCCTTGTGAGACTCGAACCCTGCACCTTGTGTTTGTAAGGCTAACACCTTAACCATTAGGCCACCCTCTCAAACCAGAGGCTAGGAGGATAACATCCATATTTTACGAAGAGAGTAGATGAAAATGAGAATCAAACACCAGGCCCTAGAAATGTGATACAGTAACATTGACCAATATACCTCATCGTGCCATACATGGAGAGACAGGTGAAATACCACTTGTACAAACATCAAACGACAGTTTGTCCAAATGGTAATTCTCAA
This sequence comes from Protopterus annectens, assembly GCF_019279795.1. NCBI lineage: Eukaryota > Metazoa > Chordata > Ceratodontiformes > Protopteridae > Protopterus > Protopterus annectens. The sequence continues at coordinate 1,136,546,562 of NC_056725.1, read as the reverse complement.
TGGTTTATCCTAAAGTCACTGGAAAACATTTAAAAGTGATGCGACTACAGTTCCATGGCGTAGAAGGATAAAGCCTTGACTATGTCGCAACCAACCCGAGTTTTAATAGTTGCTTGGGTGTTTGTAGATGCTGGTGGGGGAGGATTGGAGTGAGTAGCCACTGCTAACTCACCCATCCTTGAGGGAAGGAGGTGGCTCTCACTGACCACATGGGTGAAATCTATCAGGAGCACTAAGTGTTTATCTAGTGACACGAGTTTATTGAGCCCATTCTGCAGTATGCAAGTAGCATGGTGAGAAAGGGGAACTCAGATTATGGAGGTAAACTTCCCCTCAGTGGCAGCTATAGCAGAGCTCAGAAAAGCTGCTGCAAGGGGAGGGTGGTGCTCCACCAGGGTAGACAGTAGTTCACTCCACAGGTCCAGCAAGCTGGCCCACTCCCTAACACGCAACTCTCTTCACGAGTGGATAAGCTTATGAGGGATTCCTGGACAGGAATGAATGGACTGTAGGGGTCTCACCTAACCTCACCTGGGCTGATTGGGTGCAAGTAGAATAGCCATCAGGTTCAGTCCTGCTGGGAGGAGGGATGAAAAAAAATGATTTGTCTGGACTTTGTAGAAAGAAAAGGCCTTGGGAGCAGCTAGCATTTCTGGAGAAGTTGGGTGTCTCAGTACCCTTCCCAGATGCAAATCTATTGCTTTATGTGATTAAGGATATTAAGGAAAGGAGTCAATACTTTAACTCATGGATAGGTGGATAGTGTGTTGAGAAAGCCTGGTCTTACAGATAACTTGGAAGACTATGTTACATGCAAAGATAGGGTGTAACATACAATTAACTATGGTAAATTCTGAGGGGAACTGTTAAATAAAAATAAGGATTACAACACAGGAGGCTCAGATGCAAAAGTTTACTAGTGTACACCAGGAGGCAAAAAACGTACAAGTACAGAATTTTGTCTGACATGATACAGGAAGTATACAATTCTTATAGTTTCTACTTTCTAGTTTGTGCCCACCTTTCTGACGTGGTTAGTCACAGGGCACCTACATCACTATGGTTCACAACATCCTATTCATAAAGATTGCTGATGTTACATATTTAAAAAAGTTTTCCCTTGGGAATAATATAGCCTTGCAAAGCACCTAGTCAGTTATAATGTCTTTCAGTAAATGTTACTCCTTCAAGGTTTCAGGCCTGCTCGAATACAATAGCTGGTTCAGTCTTGTAATACACTTCTTTGTTCTTCTTACAACATTCTCCCAACAGCTGCGTCTTATCTTGATAACATTTACAAGGCCAATTGTCCCAAAGAAAGGAGAAGAAGATTTTCAATGCTTTATACATTTAATTTCCTGACCCAGCAGATAATCATTAGTGAAAACATAAGCTTGCTGAGCTGGCTACTGCCAGGGTCAGAGTTCAAATACACTGCAGTTCCAAAGCTTCAAGCAATTACATGTAAAATCATTCTTATTGCCATGTTAATAATAGAATAAAATGCATTATACACTATTTGCTTTTTAACTAGCACTTTATATATGTTCAAATACATATTTTTCTAACATTTTCCTCCCTTTTAATACTTTTATTCTATTCTGAAATATAAACAATGTCATTTCGTCTCCTAGCCTTCTCCTTTAAGGACTTTCAACCAGGTAAGTCATTTAGTTTATACTTTGGAAAGAATTTCATCTGAAATTAATTTTTCTAACTCAATGTCTTGGTACAAAGTTTCAGTTACAGATATATCAATAAAATCTTGAATTAATCTTTTCATGCAGGGAATCCCACAACAGACACATGCTCCTAATAGGAGCAGACCTACACAAATAGCAATCAAGATGTTCATTAGGATAGAGCCCCACCCACCAAACAGATTCTGGAAAAAGTTCGTCAGTGGGCTTGGGCCTGGTTCAGTCATGGCAGATACCTGCTGTATTACCTCTAGGTGGTCATTAATTTCATGTCGATTGTCTGGTATAAACGCACAGCATTCTTCTTTGATAAGCATGCATGTACCACCTCTCACCGCTAGGGTGAAGTCAAGAGCCATTCGATTTTGTAGCACAACAGTTCTCATTGCATTCAGTTCATCAGTCACTAGTTTGAGAGCAGAAAAAGTTGCATTACTCATTACTTCGAGAAGTTTTGACAGTTTTCTCAACTCCCAGATCGATTTGACTGCTCCATATGCTGGAAATATTTCAGCCCAGGATATTACACTGTCACTCAAGTCCATATGAGTCAATTTTTCTTTATTCTTTACAGAATGATGGTCTTTCCAACCAGCTTCGATTTGTCCCACTGGATTTACAGGTTTTCCGATTGGACCTTCAGGTTTCCGGGCTACATCTCTCACATTTCGTATCTTACCCAGAGGTAATTCTGCAGTATGCCTTATGGCCGGAACCAGATAACCCAAAAAACAACTGCCGGACCAATTCTCAGGTAGCCATTTGTATGCCTTTTTCCCACAAACAAAATAACAGTTTTCTACTTTAGTACTGATGCGGGTTAATTCTGAATGAAACATTTTCTTGTCTATAATAGACAGTTGTTTATGTAAAACAGGATTTCTCTGAACTTCACTTAATGTTGTTTTCATTAAACTCAAATATGAATCATAATTTGTATTACAAACAGTGCCTCTATCTTTAACTTTAATGTAACATTTATAAGATATGGTTATATTACAGTTACTCCAACCCACTTGAAGTATATCATTCTTATAAAAACATACAATTTCCTTCTGTGTGATAGGCAAATACAATGCAATTTTGTCTTGTGATCTTACAGATTCTGTATCAAAAAGTAAATTCTCCCAAGTCTCATTTATCCCCAAGGGGACAGCGGACATTAACAGTCCTCCATATGCTGTTGGTATAGCAGTATAAACCCAGCAATTTGAAATGTTCATAGTCTTTATATATACACGCTTCATAGCTAGGTATGTGTTAAAGTTCGGATGCCAGTCTATAGGCAGTTCATCACGTCTCTCCACTTTCACTTGTGTGGTTACATGTAGGAAAAACCACAACAAAAGGAAGGTCATCACAATCATAGTCAATAAATGCATAGTCAACAAGATGATTAAACAACATCTTTGGGGTTGATCTGTATTTTTACTCGTTTTGCTCTTGGCCATCCTGCCTTTGTTGTGTATCAGTCACAAAATGTTTATCAAGTTGAAAATTCTTTACCAGTTTACAGTGCGTCAGATGGACCCAGGACGTCCTCTCAGCAACTTTGACTGCAGTAGGCGTTGCCAACAGTACCTGGTATGGTCCTTCCCACTTTGGACTCGCCCAATTCTTCGTCTTTGTAACCTTCAGCCACACCCAGGTCCCCGGAGTCAGCACTGCTTCCAATGGTCTGGTCTGTCTTTTATCTGAAAAAGAGTTCAACTGCAAAACAGTTTTATTTGTTAACAGTTTTCTCATGTAGCTAGCTAATGAGCTGTCAGCCTCTAGTTCTGCAGGCATGAGAGCTTTCCACTGCGGCACATAATATGCCCTTCCAAATATCATTTCAAAGGGAGTCAAACCCTTTACATTTGGAACTGTTCTCATGTTCAGCAGTGCCAAAGGCAGACAGCAAATCCAGTTTTTATGTGTCTCGCTCACTAGCTTCCTCAATTTGTTTTTTAGAATTCCATTGTACCTTTCCAACAGTCCTGCAGACTGTGGGTGGTAAGCACAATGATTCTTTAAGGAGATTCCAAAGAATCTCCCAAGCTGGTGGATCGTCTGATTAACAAAATGTGTCCCATTGTCACTATAAATCCTTTCCGGTATGCCAAATCTAGGAATTATTTCTTTTACTAGGGCTTTAGCCACTGTTGCTGCATCCGGATTTTTTGTTGGAAAAACTTCTACCCATTTAGAAAACATATCTATAATTACTAAACAGTATTTTTTCCCTTCACATTTATTTAACTCTATGAAATCCATGCAAGTAGTGTGGAGCAGATATGGTGGTGTAGGAAAACTCCCTTGCTTTGGTTTGAATGCCCCTTGTGCATGATGTTTGTTACAAGTATGGCATGCTGCACAAATTTTTTTTGTATAATTTATGAATCCGTATGTTTGGAATATTCGATTTACTAACTGTACCATCCCCCCTGTTGAGACATGGCACTGCCCATGGCTCAACAAAGCTGCATGTCTAAATAAATTAGACAGTAATATTGTTTTTTTCTCTTTGGAGACATACAGTCCATTTTCGAGGATTGCACCTCGTTTCTCCCATTTTTGTTTCTCTGCTTTTGTAGTTAATGTCTGCATTGTTTTTAACATTTCTAGATCTAAAATCTCAGAGGGTTGTAATTCCTCGGTTAAAAGTAAAGTTTCTGAGTCTGAGGCTGCTTGCTTTGCAGCTGCATCAGCTTTTGCATTTCCTTTTGAAGTTCTATCCTGTTGTTTTGTACGAGCTAAACATTTACAAATAGCTACTTTAGTAGGTAACTGAATAGAATCTAATAGGTTCAAAATAAGTTGCTCATGATTAATCGGTTTACCATTAGATGTTATCATTCCCCTATTTTTCCATTGTTGCGCAAAAACATGCACTGTAGAGAAAGCATACTGACTGTCAGTATATATGTTCACACATTTATCTTTTGCTAGAGTGCAAGCCCGTGTTAAAGCTATCAATTCTGCTGCTTGAGCAGATAAGTTATGCTGTAAAGGTTGGGCTACTAAGATCTCTGTATCTGTAACTACTGCATACCCCACTAGATTTTTTCCTGTAGGACCTCTTCTGCACGAGCCATCCACGTAAAATGTCACCTCGGCATCATCCAAGGGCATATCAGTGAGATCTTGTCTGGGCAAAGTTGTTTGCTCAATTTCCTGCAGGCAGCTGTGCGGCATGCCATCCACAGGAGTTGGAAGTAACGTTGACGGGTTTAATGTTGTACAACGTTCAATTACCATATGAAGTTGGCTCAGCAGTATGGTCATACATGAAAGATGTCTAGCAGGAGAAAGATATGCTATTTTTTCTTGCAGTAAAATTATCGCGACTGCATGAGGCACTCTCAATGTGAGAGGGTGGAATAACACTACTGAGGCCGAAGCCTGTACTGCCATTGCAGCTGCGACCACTGCTTGCACACAGTGAGGCAACGATCATGCAACTGGGTCTAACTGTGATGAATAGTAAGCTATGGGGCGTTGCTTATCCCCATGCTGTTGCATCAGAACTGATGTCATGTATCCCTGTTTACAATCTACGGTCTGAAAGAATCGTTTGTGGTAATTCGGAAGTCCTAAAACTAATGAAGAAGCTATCAATTGTTTTAGTTTGCAGAAAGCTGTTTCTGCTTCGGGTGTCCATTGTAATAAATCTTGTGCTGCCATTGGTGTTTTATATATTAAATCAGCCAGTGGAGCAGATTCTGAAGCATAGTTTGATATCCAGCTTCGACAAAAATAAGTTGTTCCCAAGAAGGACATCATTTCCTTCTTGGTTGCTGGTTTAGGTGCTTGTAAAATTGCTGTTTTTCTGTCTTCGTCTAATATTTTACCTTCATTGGATATTACATATCCTAGGTATGTAACCTGTTTTTTTCCAAAGTTGTAACTTACTTTTGTTTACTTTATGTCCCTGTGCTGCTAAAAATTTCAATAACGCTATAGTATCCTCCCTGCATTGATGCTGGGTGGGGGCTGCTAGCAAGATGTCATCCACATAAAGCAGAATATGACTTCCTCCTGGTGGGGTAAACCCTGCCAGGTTGCTAGCCATTTCTCGTGCAAATATTGTTGGGCTTTCACAATATCCCTGTGGTAGCCGAGTATATGTATACCTTTTACCCTGAAATGTAAATGCAAACCAATACTGGCTATCAGGATGTATAGGTATTGAAAAGAAAGCATTGCTTATGTCTACTACAGTGAAATATTTTTGTTGCGGCTTTAAATCGTTCAACAAGGTGTGTGGGTCTGGCACCGTAGGTGCTCTAGGTATTATTGCATTGTTTACAGCTTGTAAATCTTGTACCATCCACCATTCCCCGTTTGCTTTTTTAACAGGAAATAGAGGGGTATTACATGGTGAATTAAGAGATTCTACCAGTACTCCTTTCTTGAGTAATGCTGCTATTATAGGCTTGATACCTTACTCTGCATCTTTCCTCAAGGGGTATTGTCTTTTTTGTGGTCTAAATGCTGATTTTGGTGTAATAGTAACTGGTCCTGCTGTTCGAATAAGTCCTACATCTGATTTGCCTGTTGACCAAAGAATCTCTGGTATATCACACAAGGCTTTTTCTTCTTCTTCTAATAAGAATGCTAATCAGCTGTCTTCACTAGTTTGTAAGTGTACAGCTGGATCTGTCTGTGTTAGCCAATTCAATTTCTGTTTTTGTATTCTCTGCTCTGATAATTCTAAATCAGTTTGTTTTTCCCATCTTGTTACTTTTTCTCCTAAGTCTGCCCATTTCATATTTTTGTTTTTTGTTAAGCTGACATGCGGTAGTCGATTAGATTTGTACAGTGTCATGAATTCCTGAGGTAATGAACAGCTTACCACACTGTTTTCCTCAGTATCCCAATACAAGGTTCGTAATACTAATCTGTTAGCAGGATTTTTGAATAATTCTTGCTCATATTCTTTATCAGGTCCTGGCATGCTACAGTAGTATAGAGTACAGTGTAACAAATGCTGTCGGTCAGTATCAAGGGAGGGGGCCATACTGATGGCTACGTTCATCAGTTCCTCGGTTACTGCCCCTGGACCAGTCGTAACTAGGTCCTGGCTGTACCAGAAAAAAGTCTCACCCTCCGGTCGCACCACCTAAAGTATCCATTTGTCTTTGTGCCTCCATACCCTGCATAGTGGGAACTACCGCTATGCCAAATATCTGCATAAGATCTCTTCCCAGTAGGTTTACTGGACATTTTGCAGAAACTACGATTTTACTTTTCTGAGTCATACCTGAAACAGGGTCAGTTATTGCTATATCATGGGAGAGTGGCTCCCTATATAGCTGTCCGTTTGCTGCTTTTACTAATATATAATCAGGTGATTCGGAATATTCTGGTAACTTGGAGGGGTGTATCAAAGTCCGTGATGCTCCTGAGTCACACAGGAATTTTACTTCCCTCCCCTCCACCAGAAGTGTGACTTCCGGTTTTGTGTCTGCCAGATAGAGCTCCAAGCTCAGTAATGCCAAATCTAAAATTTCACTTTCTTCATTCTCTATATCTACTTGCACTTCCTCTATTCCTTCTACTACGTTTACATTTGTTCTTTGTTTGTTAGCCTTTCCTGATGATTTCTGACTTTCATCACTATAATATAGTCAGTCCTCATCACCCTTACTTTCTGTAGTCACCTTTTTATTTAGCCTGCAATCCCTTGCTAAATGTCCTTTCTTCCCGCACTTAAAACACTCACCTTTCTTTTTTCTCTCTTCAAAATCTTCTGACCGTTTGTCAGATTGTCTGTTTCCCTGGGCATTTTTCTTACCCTTTTTACCGGACTGTACTACAAAAACCTCAGCTCCGTCTTCAGCAGTGAAGACTTGTGTCTTCTTTTTCTTTTTACTATTAAAGTGTCTTTCAGCATGTCTAGCATATTCAAGTAAGGCTTGTAGCCTACTTGTTCGATGGTCTATCATATGCTTTGTAATGAAGCTACTGATAGGTGCAATGCAACCTTTCAAAAATGAATTTTTCAGTTGCTGTTCATACGAGGTATCATGTGTCTGATTTTCAGGAATAGCCATACCACTATGATTATTGAAACATTCCAATAATCTACCATAATACCCATCTACAGTTTCATTCTCTTGTTGTATACATTGGTTAATGCAAGTCCAATCTGCTCTAGGTTTCCATTTTTCGGAAATTCGGTCTGTAAGACCTTTTACTCTGTTGTCTAGTTCTGCGTCACTATGTGGGAGTGGTTTAAGCTCTGCATTACGAGGATTCCAGGTGCCACAAATCATGTGCTAGTCTGGACCCACAATTTGTCTAACTACCTTTTCTACTTCTTCCCCATTCAAGTGGTAACTTAGTCTCATACCTTGTAAATCTTGTAAAAACTTTGTGTAATTAACTTTTGGATGGGGGATTCCCTCTGTAGCTTTCCGAATATCTTCCGGTGTCCATGGTCTATATACTAGAAGAGTTGGGTCCTGCCCTTCCTGTCCTGCTTGAGGATTTGGTACCTCGATAAGTGGACAGATTTCTTCCTCATTTTCCTCTAGTGTGTTTTTCCCTATTTGATACAAGTCTGTGTCCCCAAGTGTTTTACGTGTCCGGGACCTAGTTTCAATAGGATCTCTAACAAATGGTTTTAGTGTCATTGTGACGTCAGGATAACGTGGAGGTGGACCAGCTTGTCCCCCTGCTTCATATCCTAAAAAAGGCATCGGAGGGGGCGGGGGAGGAGGAGCCGTCGCTATTACTATATTATTATCCTCTTTATCTAAAAATAACGTTTTAGCATTTTTAGTTTTTTGTTCCCTTCGATTCACTTCCTCAATCCACCTGTGTGCCTGAGGAATGCCTAATCGTTGTTTTTTTGCCTGACCTTCTGCGTCAGATTTAAGTTGTTTCAAGAGTTTAACTAATGAAATTTTATCCAATTTACCATCAAATCCGTATTTATTAACCCATTTTGTATAATATCTAACATTATCAGCCCGTTGTAATTGCATATACTTTGCATCTTCAGTTAGGGCCGGATCTCGCGATGTTTTAGTGCACTGATTTCCCATATTAAAAGAAAATGTTACGTAACCCTTTTCACCACGTGGTATTTCAGTTCCTTACACAGTTTATCTAGAATGACTGCCTTATTCTGTTTCCCTGATCTCTGACAAAATATACAGTAATTACCTTTTGTCCCTGATCTGCATAACAAATCTTCTGACAATAATATTTACTGCAACCTAGTCCCTGATCTAAAACAGAAAAAAGGCAAATATCTTCCTACCTGAGCCTCCTGAGTCGACCAGTTCGAGACCGCTCTTCGGCCGCAGATCAGAAAGTGGCCAGCCTCTCAAAATGACAATTCAGTCTGAGGTCTTTTGTATTTCAAGAAGAACCATTTCGGTAGCTTCTCCTGCGCAGTGTTCGACCACCGGTACACTCTGATCTGTAGCTGTTCGAGGGTTTCCGGTTCAAGAAGGACCAAACTGTTAAATAAAAATAAGGATTACAACACACGAGGCTCAGATGCAAACGTTTACTAGTGTACACCAGGAGGCAAAAAACATACAAGTACAGAATTTTGTCTGACATGATACAGGAAGTCTACAATTCTTATAGTTTCTACTTTCTAGTTTGTGCCCACCTTTCTGACGTGGTTAGCCACAGGGCACCTACATCACTATGGTTCACAACATCCTATTCATAAAGATTGCTGATGTCACATATTTAAAAAGGTTTTCCCTTGGGAATAATATAGCCTTGCAAAGCACCTAGTCAGTTATAATGTCTTTCAGTAAATGTTACTCCTTCAAGGTTTCAGGCCTGCTCAAATACAATAGCTGGTTCAGTCTTGTAATACACTTCTTTGTTCTTCTTACAACATTCTCCCAACAGCTGCGTCTTATCTTGATAACATTTACAAGGCCAATTGTCCCAAAGAAAGGAGAAGAAGATTTTCAATGCTTTATACATTTAATTTCCTGACCCAGCAGATAATCATTAGTGAAAACATAAGCTTGCTGAGCTGGCTACTGCCAGGGTCAGAGTTCAAATACACTGCAGTTCCAAAGCTTCAAGCAATTACATGTAAAATCATTCTTATTGCCATGTTAATAATAGAATAAAATGCATTATACACTATTTGCTTTTTAACTAGCACTTTATATATGTTCAAATACATATTTTTCTAACAGGAACCATTGCAGAAATACAAATTCTATCCTAGGAAAGAGTGAGGAATGAAGGAATAGTTCTTATAAAAGTTCATCTGATGTAGAGTGGAGAAGAAGAAGAAGCAGCTTCCTCAGTGGGAGATGTTGTAATTTAAAGTGATGCGAGAGTTTTTTGGGAAATGAAGTCTCTCAATTACAGATGATTCTGATTGAGGACAAGGTAGACATTACCTTGAGAAACACAATCCCAGGAAGTAACAGTCCGCTCACCTTGATGAATCAAACCATAAAAGTATTCCAAGTACAAGGGTGTAGTCTAAGCACAGTAAAGTTTATTCCACCATTCATTAAAATTCCACAGCAAAGGTAAAAATCTCCAAAAACCAACAGTGAAGTAAACACTTTCATCTGTAAACATATCAGACTTTATCAAACTGTTGTGTTTCCCTCCTCTTTGAACTTATATACACTTGTGTACTTAATTAATAGCCAATTAATATTTAAAAATACAGTTCTCTGAAAATAAAAATGTGTGTACACATACTCAAAAACTGTGTTAGCAGGATTGCAATACATGTAAAATTTGTTACCCAGAAGAATAGTGTGTTTATGGACTGAAAACTTGACTTTTATTTCAAGAATTCACCTTTTAAATTACAACTTCCTAGATCTCTGTTTTAACACTGGCCGTATAGATAAATAATCATTAATACCCGGTGATTCTATTGCATTTAATGTAAACTGCCAGTGTAATTCCCTAGTTCCCTAGTTACAGCCAAGAAGTAGTGGATGACATCATTGACCAAGAATTTCCCCAGTTAAGAAGATCGGAAAGGTTACAGAATAGAGACTGCAACTGACAGAATAACAACAATTTTTTAGGGGGTCAACAGACACCCAGGGGGAGATTACCGAGGGGTCAGAGAACATATTGGAACAACAACAGGAACAGCAGATTTTAGAAGAAAATACAGACAGTAATTTTATTACAGAAGACCAGTCAGTGATTACTTACACCAGGAATGGTTTTAAGATTTTCAATTATACAGGTCATTCAGTTACAGATACACATTTCACCTTGTTTGAGAAGGGATTTAAATTTGTTCCAGTGAGGAAACCAGGATTAGCACAAACACTAACTGAACTAAAGTTATACATAAGGAAACTAAATTTACAGATATATTTTAAGCAGACAAACAACGCAAATAAAGTGAATGAAAGCACTTTGAAGAAAAAAGTCTGTTTAATCCTCCATTAAACCCAGTGATGGCACATTATGAGAATATGTGTAAAAAGGAAATTTGTAAACAATACTATGGTTACAAAGAAGAATTTTACAACTTGACTAGAGAGGAAAAAATGTTATTAAATGAATTAAGAGAGTCAAATTTAATATGGGTAATGAAGCCAGATAAGGGAGGGGGAGTAGTTCTTGTAGAAACAATTGACTATATTAATGAGATAACTAGTATGTTACAGGACACAGAAAAGTATTCAATTGCCTCAAGAAATGAAGTTAATATAGTTCATAGGAGACTACAGATGTACCTAGAGGATAGTTTAATGCAGAAAGTGATTAACGAGGAGGTATTCGACTTTCTACAGAATCAACACCCCTTTGTCCTGACTGTATTTGGTATATAAAAGGTATACAAGGACATTTATCACCCACCATACAGATTGATTATAGCAGCCCAAGGTAGTTCCACATACTCATTGGGAGTCTTTATTGATAGGTTATTAAAGGATATTTTACAAAAGGTAGATTATGTTGTTAAAGACTCTTGGGATTTTCTAACCCAGATAAAACAGGAATATTACACACAGTGTACTGTTTTTTCAACTTTTGATGTTGTTGATCTTTTTGGATCAATACCCCACAAATTGGGGTTGAAATTGTTTCAGGAAGCACTATTGGAATATAGTAACTTGAGTGCTACCATGATTAATTTTGTAGTACAAATGATGGAATGGGTATTAAAAAATATTTTTTTTTATATTTGAAGAAGAATATTATAGACAACTAAAGGGGGTTGCAATGGGGTCAAGTAGTGCCCCCATTTTTGCTAATTTAGTTTTTTGTATGTGGGAGAAGAAACACATATTTGGCACTGAATTTCCCAAAGATTGGATATTATATACCCGTTATTTGGACGATGTATTCATTTTATGGAAGGTAGATCTTGAAAGAGTATTAAAATTTGAGAGTTTCATCAATAACATTTGTGAATATTTCCAATTTACACATACCCACAATCCACAAGTTATAGATTATTTGGACATAAGGTTGACTAAAAATATCAACCAGAACTGTTTTGAATCACTGGTCCATAGGAAACCAACATATTCTTATACCCCGGGATTCATGAAGCTTGCGTCAGGCGCAGGCATAGCGTAGGCAGTATAATGCCAAATATGGCTGCCGAGCAATTCAGGTAAATCCAATTCCATGTGCACTACCGGCGTATGCCAGAACTGCGCAGCCCTCGGCTTAGGTATGCTAATCACCTCATGCACAGTGCCGCACCATGCAAATGAAGGTACATAGCGATTCATGAAGTGGTGCAGGTGTAGCGTAAGCCCACAGAAATATAAACCAAAAAACACGGTTTACATTTTCCCAAACAGAACATCGGAGCTATGGAAGTGGACCAGACTCATGTATTACAAAGTTAACATATGCCAATGGCTAAATACACAGCCAATGGCATAAGAAAAGATGCACAACGCCTAAAAAAACAACATTTAATGTCATGTCCACAGTAACGCACAGTACAACTGCAGGGCATGTGTGCGCAAACAGGAACACAAAGAAAATATATACAAATATCACAAAATCGCAATGTAATACAAATCCGGATTTCACCATAATACGCAATGGTAGGCATGGTACACCACAACCAAGGTGCAAGGGTTGCTAAGGGCCTGTGACAGTGTTCGGCATGGTAACTATGAATTAGTAGTCAATGCCATGCAAATGAGGCAGGTAATACTGCATCGCAAACGTCCCGCCAAATGAAGGATGTACCATACAGCGCAGCGCTATAACACCGAGGAGTGGCTCGGAGGAGATACATGACATCAGCAGAGGTGTGTGCCACAGTAGCAGTAAGCACATTGGAGCAATGCAAATCTGGCCTGGCCGTTGCTAAGCAAAGCTGCAGGACAGGGGTGGGGAGGAATGTATAGAATAATTTAGCTGAGACCACATATGGTGCCCGAAAGCGCATGTGTACGAGGATGAAAACATGCCCAAAACCCGGTAAGCAGATGCACGTGCCGTGAACAATAGCACAAACAGGAAGGACAGGGGAAGAAAAGAAGGAAATGCTGAAGTAGGGTAATTGGAGTACTACTGAGCAATTAACACCAATCAACTCACGGCGGCCAATCGACGGCAGCTGACAAATCTGCTTGCAGAAACCTGCAAAACAGGATAGGGGTGGCATTGGATTGCAAAGATAGGGGATCTGTCATAGCAGAGCAAAGCAAACCAACAGTAGACCAGCAGTAGAACACATTACGCAAGATAAGCCAAGTCTAGGAAAGTACAAATGAAAGCAGGCTGCTGGATGCATGCCAGAAAATGGTAGGTGGAATGTGCAGAAATGTAAAGGGAAGGTCAAGAGGTAATCCACGGCAGCCAAATGTAATTCAACACCAAAGGCACCACAATAGTAGTTCTGGTAGTAAAACACATAAGGTACCCTGTAGCTACGATCATACATACACACTCTATGACATCATCGGTGTTCACAGCAGAATAGTATAAAGCATGAAAGCACCCTACACACACCTGTGTATTCTCAAACACTGCACCATAGGTGTAAATGCACAGGGAACTTTTAAAATGTACATGTTGGGAGCTGCCATAGCTGTGATTCATCAGCATGTGTTAGAGACTGACGGTGTTGTGGAGGATGATGCCGACAACCACTGCAGGCCCCGGAGGAGGAGAAGAGTGTTCAGACCAAGGGTAACCTACCAGGGGCTACATGATCTGGAGATAGCAGAGTGTTACTGGGTGGACAGGGACATCTTACATCAAATAGTGGAGCTGTGCCGGCCATGCCTGAGAACCAGAAACAACAGAGGGGAACCCATCCCAGTGGACACAAAGGTATGTGTAAGCTTGCGAATACTAGCCACAGGTACCTTTCAAAGGCCAACTGGAGATATAATGGGGATCTCACAGGTATCAGCATCCAGGGTACTACACCAGTTCCTGGATGCCATGTTACCACATGCCAATGAGCATATATACTTCCCCCGAATTCAGGAGGAGTTGGCCAGCATATGCGTCACTTCCACCATGTGGCACACTACCCAGAGGTACTGGGTGCGATAGACTGCATGCACATACATATCAAGTCACCACCCGGTGAGCATGGTAGGCACTACATAAACCACAAGAGATTCCACTCCATCAACTGCCAGGTCATGTGCAATGCCCAGGGCATTATCATGAATGTGTATGCTGGCAGCCCTGGAAGCTACCATGACTCCCATATCTGGCATGCCTCACAGCTGTATCAGGTATTTGTCAGGGGGGGGACATCCCACATGGCCACCTTGTGGGGGATGCTGGCTATGCACTGGAGCCGTGGATGATGACTCCCATCAGAAATGCAAGCACACCCATGCAAGAACGCCATAATGAGGCACATACACAAACCAGAATCATCATAGAGCATGTGTTTGGGATGCTGAAATCACAGTTCCGGTGCTTGGACACATCTGGTGGAGCCTTGCAGTACTCTCCAGGCTCGTGTGCCCACATCTTCATAGTATGTGCCATGCTACATAATATGATCCTGCGGAAACAGCTGCAGCAAGGACAAAATGGTGAAGGCCCTCATAGCCCACCGCAATTGCCAAGGCCATCACAGGCACAGAGGGATTCAGACCATGGACACACTGTGCCAGCCCCAGTAGGCAGATGGAGGCATGCCCAATATGCCTATGCCTTGGCAAAGAGGGAACGTATAGCACATACTCTGACAGTGTAGGCCCCTACGGACTGACACACCTCTCCACCTGCACACACAGTAAAATGGATGGCACACAAACACGACCACCTGTAAATTGTAATGCATAGGTGGCCCACTGTGTGAATCCTACATAGGCAGCCCTCAAACATTGTACACACAACAGCTATTGGAACACGGAATGTCAACACCTGAACAGTACATGCACCTATCAGCATATGTTGGTGCTGTGTGTATAGGTTCCCAGGTACATCGGTAGGTACACACCCGATTGTCAGAGGCCATACACCAAACGGGGCAAACAGTGTCCGCTGTCACCACAACATTGAGTAACCAACTGTCACTTAGTGGAGCAGAGACAATCGCAGGAGCACATGTGTGTAAGCACTGTTCTGCACACACTCAGAATGGATTCCCTGCTGCGTTAATGAGGGGCTCCACATAATGTAATCATGGATGTTGTGTCAAGGCATGGGGTGTATCCATGACAGGTATTCGTCACCCCAGCATGCTCCACCTACGGTCGTTTGAAGGTGTAGCACAGTATCGTGTGTGACTCACTGTGATATACATACCCAAATGCCGGAGCACATCCAGTAAACATCACATGGACATACCATTAACTGGACTCATCAATATGTAAACTAACTGAGTTACCCATGTGAGTGCAGTATGGAGTAACAGCCGTAGTATACTCCACATACAAAGCGACATAACATGTGTACAAATCCCAGATGTCCAAGTGTTAAATGCAGTGACCGTCGTGCATGTTCCCGGTCCCATGTCCTGCAAGGGATGTAACGTAATCCCGAAGGCACGAGTAATGCATGTCGGATGCAGGTCATCAGATCATGTTTAGCACACGTTAGCGGGAATATGCGTTGCCCATTGCTGGTAAGTGACATTTAAATATGACTAAATGGATATGCGTGAAACAGGGCTAAGCTTCTCCGAATATCGCACAGATCATGGTCAGTGATGTCCAGAACAGGTGAAACCAGCATTATTCACCCCTGTGCTAATAGCGCCTCCTCTGCAGGATAAAACAACCGCTGCCAGGAGTAGAACACGCAATCATGTATACAATCACCTAACACTATTGCTAGCCAAGATGTACCTACGATAGGGTTGCCACCTCTTCAAATGACCAATGTGGGACATAAGTCAGATGTCTGCAGGCTGACACACAGCCAGTACGAAAATCAGAACTTCACTGTTTTGCCTAGATAAAAGCTTATTCTTGTAATGTTTACTTACTTACTTATTCTGTTTCTATAACATATGGGTGGTTTAGATACAGAATAACTGTTTTATGCAACTATTACATAAACTATAGGAAATAAGTGTGTCCTAAAATCTCAGGACATTTGCCATGTTTACAAATATTTTGCAGGACACAACTGCCCAAAGAGGGACTGTCCCTCGCAAAGTGGGACAGCTGGTAACCCTAACCTACAGCAGGTGTGTAATGTGACAGGTACAGACACAAACGTGCGGAGTCCAGGAAACAGTATACACCGACAAGTACACAATGAAAGGTGTAGCTTGCCTGTCACTTTCCCTGTCAGATATATATATATATATATATATATATATATATATATATATATATATATATATTTATTATATATATATATACACATATATACATATATATATATATAATACAGATAGAAAGGGAGATAGAGTGATATATGCTGATATAGACGGATTCACCGATATCTGCAAATATATAGATAGGTCAACGACATTCATAACACCTTGGAGGTACAAATAAATAGGATACCTCCAACTATGGAATGTGTAACATACCGACACGCGTAACCACGAGACTGAAAGACCGAAAGAACACAGTACCGGAACAACAGAACCGCGAGTACTACTATGACGATATGAAGGGACATTTAGTTACCGCTGCTGGTGTTGCGGTCCACGTAGGTACTGCGTTCAACTGTGTTTGTGAGTGCCGTAGTCTGTGTATGTGTGTGTTGAGGGTGCCGTCTGCGTTTCCGTGTAACTGTAATGTGTGTATGTGTGTGTGTTTGTGTGTGCCCACATCGTGTGTCTATTAGTGCCAACTCGGAGGTAGATCATTTTACGGTAGGTGTGGGTATAGCTAGCCGTAGGCATACGGTTACCACCTGTCCCACATTAGGAGGGACAGCCCCTCCCTGAGCAGGTGTGTCCTGACATAAAACATTACAAAGGGCAAATGTCCGATATTGTAGGACATTATTATGTCCCATATATTATGTAATAGTTTCATGAAATAGTTATGCCTGTATGTAAGAAACGTAAATGTTACATGCAATATGATAAGTAGCCAAAGTCCCACAACAATATGTATGTAACGAGGATAAAAGTATGTGCTATCCTGTGTACTGACAGTGGCTATGTGTCAGCCTGTAAACACCGCTGTGTGTCCCGCAAGTGTCCAACAATGGCCATATGAAAAGGTGGCAACCCATGGCAAAGAGGTTCTGTCACCAACACAACTGCAATGACTGCAAATATCTGGGACAGAAATACACAGGATAGCTGTCATTTAGAAATATCCCTTTACATATCGCTGCAATTCCGGAGGTATGGAAGTATCAACCTCACCTGCATACTATATAGAAACCAATTAACAACGGCCCAATGTAAAATCCCGTAACATAAGTCTACTAACTTATAGCTCTTTAATTAGGGAAGGGGCCCACACACACATATATCTGTAATATGTAGAAATGCAAGCCCCACAAACCTGTATATGCTACGTACACCCACCAACATCCCCCACACTAGAAACTAAAGCAATACAGACTGTAATTACAGCACAAACATCCAGCCAGTCAATTACATCTGCAGAACTGTCAACATACCTTGTGAGAGACACAATTAAAGGCGCCATGCAAAATTGTAGCCATTGTATAATGGAACAAATGGCGATGTTACAGTTTTTGTTTGCAATAGCGCGTTATCAGATGGTTGGGATGACAGGTACACCCACATGTTGAACCACATACTCTAGCCACCACACACAATCCACGGGGGACATGAATTCAAAGTATACTAGTCTGTACACATACAGTTGCAATTACACACAACAAAACACAATACAGGCCATCTCCCCGAAGGTAGGACAAATGGGCAACGCCCAAGTGGAGAATTCAATTATACCCAACTGTTGCCGCGTAATTGGCAAATGGAGTAGCTTCACAGCTGATGTGCAAGTAATTAGTCACTCAGGAACACCAATTGCCGGCAGGAAACCACATGTTACAGGTGTCGACGTATATAAGGATGACTTGCCAGACATTCAAACCGTATGCTCATATCATATAACTGTTTAAACAGTGTAAGAGAGATAGAGATGAAAGTCCAGAATGATAACAAGGTATGTAGAACACTCGGTATGTAAGTGTATGTTTAGCATGTTTTGTATTAATTATTTATTGTATGTATAGCCTGGTTTGCATTAATTAAAAGTATCTGCAATGCATAAAGTGGGAAAAGGTATTTATGTAGTGATGTCTTGCTGAGCATACTAACACTTGTAGAAACTGTGCGTCCAGCAGTGGGCCACATGGTAAACATCACAGACAGCACAAGGGATGCTACATGAGGGCTTTAAACAGAACAATTCCATACAACCCGCCGTCAGTGGTAGGGTATGTCCAACAAGTACGTGCCATAGCAGGGGATAGTATATGTTGATATACTATCACAGTAGGCATGTGTATGGGCATATAACGACAATGACATGTCTAAGGTGGTCCCACTGTGCAAGTATGCTTTGCATTATGGGATACTATGTAAAATATGTGTAACGTATAGTATTGTAGGTAGATATGTCAGATATTCTACACAGCATAACAGGCATATCATGCATACCAAAGGTATCATTTATTGGCATGTACAATAACAGGATACATATGGCTTGTAGTCATGGGACATTGTAATAGCATGATAGCTAATCTAAATGGAAGGGCTACCAAGTAACCATGCACAAAGGACATGTAATAGCTTTACAGGTTCATAGTGGGGTAGTATGCAGTCTGGCAAGTCTATGTGTAAGTGCAACTACAGTGTTCACACCAGTGGCACCTCTCTAGGGTAGTGTCCTGTGAATAGCAGAGCCATGTGTTACCTGCACCTCTGCACAGTACAGCCACTGCAGTGATCCCTGGTGTGCATGTGTTTCCCGTCCATCAAGTGAGGTATCACCTGAACAGTGCTACTGAGTGTCCCTGCGTGATGTACATAGGAATCATGTTCCAAAGCATGGTGAGTGTCCGGTTTGGGAATGTAACCTTCAAGCACATCCTACTCATCGTTGCGTGTGTGCACATATCCATGAGCATGTTGCTCACAGTGGCTTTTGCTTATGTTGCATATGTGGAGTATATCCATTAATATTGTTGTGGACATGGGCCCTGTCTGTTCAGCAGAGGTCACCCCTGAGTATGTAGTATGCAAATGTGTACAGATGTGGTGTCCGTAGTTCAGCCACATACTTTAACTGTTGGAGATGTAAAGCTGTAGCTGTTGTGTAAGGCACACCCTAAATGGGGTGTTGTACCCTTGAATGTGTGTAGAAGTCTGGAGTTCAGAGGTACAATGGGTGCCTATGTACCAGCTACACACCCAGTACAGATAAGTGTGGCCACATAGAAGGATATCCATGCCACAGTAGCAATATGGTAATCACAGGAGTGGGTGCGACATATGTGTGTACTATGAACACGTACAATGTGACATGTATGTAGGGGACTACCACCTATGTGATAGACAGTGGGTGAATGGTGTACTGCAAAGGTAATGTTCATGCACCTTGTGTCATGCAGCTTGAGGCCATGATAGTCATATCAGGTATCCGTCACAGTGACACCCGTATGGATGGAGTCAGTATCAGCTGGTGGATCAATCATGTTGCTTTGTATGCAGGGGTTTGTAAAGCTAGGCAGGGAAAGTCCCTCTGTGCTAGCCTGTACCTCAGGGAAGCATATACTGAACATGAGGGGCCCTATGACTGAGGACTGTGGTATGCCAAGTGTAACTGAAATGCAGTAGGTACTATGGTATGCTACTCTCATTGTGTGTGTCCTGTCCATGAGCCACGTTGCATAACATCCTGAGACATAGGGTACGATGTGCAGGTGTATGTGTATGTTGTCAATACCAGAATGGAGAATGGTGCTGAAAGGCAATGAGAGGACAATGTAGGCTGCTTGGACCCCCGTATCATCATCAACTACCCTGGTAACTGTATGAATGGAGTACACCAGGTGTAGGGGCCATGCTCTGGCCCTAACAAGTCCAACCCGGGTGGGATCAAAGGACCGGAGCCCAACAACGTCTCTGTGAATGATGTCCATGATGATGTGCCCCATAGCCATGCAGAACAGTCCAGTCAGGTGTGTAGGACAATAATCCCACTCATGCATTGTGGCACCACCTGTGTGGAGTGTGATAACTGTTGCTGTGTGCCATTCATGGGCCACAATGTCTGATACAAGGCTATTACTGAATATGGTGGCCAAGTGGGGAGACATGTCGTTCAGAGGTTTGTGGACATCACAGCCTGGGATTTTGGAAGGTGACATGGGGCCAGTGACCCAGGACATATAGAGTGCAGGTTAGTACTGTGTAGGTGTGACCGCAGGGACACCGCAATGTTCCTGCATGGATTGTGGCCTTGTAGTGAGTGAGAGGGTGTAATGTTAGCATTGAATCCATCCGCCAGCATGTTGCCAACATCACCTGGTTCTGTAATGTTCCTGAGTGACTGTTGTATGTGAGAGCAGATGTGGGTATTGCCATTGACTACTGACTTACCAACATAATGCCTTGTGGTACACCACGGAATGTGTCGCAGTAATGTTTACGTAGCTAGTCTTGGAGTATATGACGAGGGATCCCGTGGCCCTACCGAGGCTGACCAGTGAGCTACCCACCCATGGGATTGTACACCACTGTGCAACAGCCTCCACCCATTGTTGTAAATTATGTCCATGGAACTTGAACACCAGAGTGACGTCTGTTATCTGGTGAGTACCATCATGGCTCTGTGTGGAATAGCATGATCCATGCAGTTGTGTACATGCTAATGAAGTGCACTGGGGTATGTTTCAGCATTTGTATGTGCATTGTCCATCTCCATGGGTGTCATGACGTTAACTACCGCTGTCATAAGACATCTGTAGTAGGTGTCCTAGTACTCATGTACTGTGTATGCCGTGAAGGGTATGGTGCCGGGATGTGGCTAACAAGGGTGATTAGCATATGTTCGGAATCCGCCAATGAGGGGATAACCCGAGGTGTGGAACACCAGTCACATGTTGGTAGTGTTCATGTCAAGGATAATGTTGGTCTTGGAGGTGGTGTGTATGGGTTGATCCAGCCGAGTGGAGGTTATGACTCACGGATGTGTCGGTACATGAGTGGCTATCCCGGTTAAGTGTGGGGTAGTGTCAGTCTCACATCAGTAGTAGCTGTCTGAGCCCTACTGTCCAGTACACCAACAAATGAAGTCTGGTAACCGTGGGGTATGTTGTTGAATCTGTAGCATGTTACAATGTGTATAGCAGTTCCGGACACAGTTAGTTGCACATGGAGCACCTCTGATGCATTGTGCTAAGTAACTAGCCAGGATGTGTGTACAACATAGTGGAATATGGGAACATCTCAGCCGTGGGTGTGCTGGTCCAGGTACGTGCCTGAAAGGCATGGTGTCTATAACCTGTCATTGCAGGTGTGCTCTGCAGAGCCTAGAGGCAGGTCCCAGTCACTGCAGAGATATTGAAGTGGTGCATTATAAGGTGTGCCTTGCCTGTGTGCATCACAGAGGAAGATGTCAAGCATTGTGTCACATGACCCCATGTTTTGCATGCCAGCTCCCCTTCTGCTGGTGACTGTTATTGGAAACCGTGCAAGACAGGCAGTATAGAAGCAGCAAGAGCCTTACATGTCATCTGTACTCCCAGGGCTGACAGGTGCAGGTCATCTGTGCCAAAGCATTGTGTTGTTTGACCAGGTCAGTCAAAGTGGACAGATACCAGATGCCTGTGGAATGACAGCAGAAGCATAGGCAACTGTTGAAGTGACACAGTCAGTCATCGTACAGTGGTATCAGGTCTGGATGAATGCATAATGCTCCCCAGGGCTTGGCCCACACCTTAAGGGTTACAAGACTGGTGAGCTATTGCATGTTCCTGCACACGTAGTCTGTGAAGTGGCATCTCAGGGCAGTCACACTAACATGGAGAATGACAGTCACATTGTACCTGGTGAGGTGTGGCATGGGTGCATAGGTTATGTTGCAGAACCAGTTACCCAACAGCAAGATGTAAGCGACTATTGCCTTGTGTAGCCTGCTGAGTGGAACAGCAGTGTGACCGCCTACAGAGTCACCTATGACTGGTGTGTTGTGTATGTTATAACACCCTATTGGCTGTATATGATGGGCACACATGAGTCTGTGGGCTATAAGTTGGTGATGTTGTGTTCGGTGATGGGGGCTGCCTTTGGTGCCTACACAGAGTATGGAGAGGTACTGCACAAGTTGTCCTTGTATGTGTGGCCTGTGGTGAAGATCTTGTGAGACTGTGTGATGAGTGGGGTGTGTTGCGAATGTTACACATCCCCACATGACTGTCAGGTGCAGTCAGGGTTGGTGACAGCATTACCCCCAGCAGGGCTGCATATGTGCATCCCCCACAGGCTGTAGTGTCATATGTTGGGAGGTGAGCATTGAATGTGTATATGAGACAATTGCTCTTTTGCCACATGTACAACATATCCATCATATAGACAGGCAATAGCACAGGTACGTGACAGTTGGACATGCCTGTATATACAACCATGTCTCACAGGATATGTGAGTTACATGTGTACAACAGCTGTTGTACTGTAAGCAAGCTGGAAATGTGAGGACAGACAGTGTACCTGTGGGAAATGGTGTGGAATGGGTGCTATATTAATCAGTAGCTCATGACATGCTCGCAAGTTCTGAACAAGTGCTGAGCATGAACATATAATACAGATAGGGTGTTGGATAATATCAACCCACAAGTGGTGACGACAGTCATAATGGGTGGCACCGCACTATAACCCTGCTGAGTATGGTCTGCATGTTCATGAACCATTATCAATGTAGATGTTAGCAGTACAGATGTACAAGACAGCACGGATGTTTGATTACAAATACCTTTGTATGTCACAGGAGTGTTCTACCAGTGGCCTGTTGACAGACTCACAACTACAAAAGGTGCCAGAGTGACATGTGCATATCACACCAGTGCCAGCTACAGTAAAACAGGGTTAATGTGTTGTACTCCACCCTCATTGTAGCCCATACCACACAGACAAATGTCAGGCATCTGTGTATGTAAGGATGTGAATGGCCATGACCTATGAGCAATAGCTGTGTCAGTGTTGTGAACAACATACAGAATGGGCTGTGTGGGTGAGGTGTGTGACATATGTGCACATTCTGATGGATGATATCAGCATTGTCACCGCTAGGTGAACATCTCTGTACCCATTAACTACCACCTAGGCTGTGGTCAACATTATGGACACTGTGTAAGGGATGGTGCTGTGCAGTACACCTCCCTGACTTGGTGACATCTCCAGGCCCCTTAGGTAGTCATACGAGGTACCCATGTCATGACAGGGTGCCATCCATGAGCACGGAGATCATTGGACATGCATACACACCACTTGGGTGACCAATATTGGATCACATATCACCTTTAAGGGGTAATGGCCATGCGTGGATGGGCGATACCAGCCTTCACAATCTTCACCTCCACTATGCAGCATGCTGTCTACCTTGCATAAAGACATGTACTACACTATGCTGATGGACATGCTACATGTCCATATGCTGATCTGAAAGACATACGTCATGGACAGCCACCCTCCTAATACTAGGATCACCACATGCTGGACAGATACCTGTGCCATACATGTGACATATTCCCGCCACACCAAGCAACCCTGTCCATCAAAGCTGCACATGTCATCCCTGTCATACATGGTGTGATGGCCACATGGTAGATGTAGTATCAACTGTCTGGATCAGTAATGTGGCACTGATGCACCTCGCGGTGGCATAATGGCTGTCGGATACAGCTAGAAAACCTTGCCCGTACATGTTATAGTTGATAACCATCCCTGCGAATGATATTCGACTAGCCATTGTCCCATGTCTATCACATGTGCAACACAGGCAATCCGTGGCAGGATGTTGAACAGCTATACATATGGCAAAACACATGCATGTACAGGTTTCCATGCATATGTGTGCATTGTCACTGCTCAAGTCCATTAAGGCTGTGTATGTGTTGATATGTGACATATACACAGCATCAAGGTCAACTGCATTACCGTGGACACATCCAGGCATGTGCAGATAGGTAAGAACACCAGTGCAGGCAAACAGACATGCCCACATCAAGACAGCATTCACATGGAGTATGAACACTGTAATGAGGTGACACACATATATGGTGATGATATCCAATGCATAACGGGTGTTACATGTGTGTGACACAAACATGTCAGTCATGTCAGTGTCATGATGATTTGCAAAGAAAATTGTGCAGATGTACTAGATGTCATAGAAATGTATGTGCAGCAGTATCTCTGTACATCTCTGAAACTGTGACCTGTCACCATCATTATGTCTTACAGATAATGCCTCGTACATGCCTTCCAGCGTAGAGCTGCCAGGAGGATGATGTCCTCATCCCGTACCTCCATGAGAACTACGAGGTGTTGTTCATCCATGTGCCGCAGCATGCCCAGCAGCAGGACGACCTGTGGCAGGATCTTCGCAGGAGGGTGAACGATGTGGGTGGCCAAAACTGCACCTACCAGCAGGTGCGCAGACACTGCACGGACTTGATACGACATGCAAAACAGCGTGCCACTGCAATCACCAGGGAACAAGGTGGAACAGGTGGTGGGCCACCAACCCAGCCCCCACTCAAACACACTGAGGAGCTACTGGCCAGTCTGGGGACAGCCTCAGAACAGCATCCACAAACACTAGCTGCCATCGTGGAGGTGGGTGTCTCCCAACCAATGAGCCTGGAGTCTCCTGGTAAGTCAGTACTGCACATATGGCTACTATATCCCATTTACATGCATGTGTCACTGTACATTATGTAATGCAACAACATATGCATGGTATGTGGACACACATGCTGCATACTATAGTATGCTACCCTGTGTATGCACACATGTGCATACTATATGCTATTGTACAGGTGAATGTGTTAACATGCACAGTGCACTCTGTGGCTGTCATACAGTCATGGATAATGTTCATACTGCTGTGTCACCCCTATACAGGTACCTCTGGCGTGCCGCACAGACATGAGTCCGTTGCAGGTGAGACTGTCATCAGTATCAGGCATGTTAAAGCATAGATTTATTCACCATTTGGCCAGTTAACACTTGTACACTTGATGTTCATTCCATTCATGATATACAGGTCGCGTCACCCATCATTCACACAGGCCACCCATGTGCAATATATACAAATGAAATGATACACCGACATTAAACCAGAGTATTTGTCATTGCTACATGTGTGGTCAGCTGTGCATACAATGGTGGAGGTGTTCTACAATGGAGGCATATGTACTATACATTGGAACAACACGTGTGGTACGCAAACAGTACCACACAGTGAGCTGTGATATGGGCAGCCCACAGGAGTCACGATTGTGTTATATGCCCCTGCAATGGGTGCACACATTGTGATGTGCCATCTGACATGTCCCAGACATGTAGTGTATTGGCTGCAATAATGTCACACTATCCCATAACCCATACCCCACATACAACCTGTTGTCTGCATAGCCCTGTGGATGGTGACATATCTGACATCTATGGGTGTATGTCATATGGGACAATACAGACAGGTGTGATAGATGGCCATCACACACATTTGTCCAACACATGTGCACACATGACCATGGGGGATGGCCAGAGATACGTAGCTACACAGTATATGTGATGTGTATACACCCTGTTTCACATTGTCCACACATGGTCCAATTATAGCCTTATCTGACCAATTATACAGTTGATGTGGTACACTGAACATCCTAAAGGCCTGTGCACAGCCAGTGGAGGTGTCACTGATGTCTACCATATAAGATGTGTTGAACATCACGCCTGTGTCATAGCATGACAGTAGTCACCTCTACAGCTTCCACAGACATTGACACCACATCAGGCCACAGATACTGCACATTTCCCTTGCTGCTGTAGGATATCACCGTTAGCTGTGCACCTCATGTGTGTGGTACATCAATGTCATGTGGGACATGGTGAATTGACAAGTCCGCTATGTGTGGACATGGTTGCCAGGCAGCTAAGACTCTGTAGTTGTTGTGCAGGAGTGTCATCTGTAGGTCGCCCAGTGACCTGTCACATGACACAACACGGTTTGGTGTGTATACACCTCAGCATCATGGGTCACAATCCACAGTTAACTCATGGGTATGCATGCAGTTATGGCTATGCAATGTGTACATATTATGCACTGTATAGCAATATAGATGCCTCATGATGCCATGCAATGGCACAGTGTCTGTACTTCACACTGTAGAGCAATGTAGATGGCTCACACTACCCTTCTATGCACATTTGCTAAACATGCATTCTATCTGTAGGGCATACAGACAACACCGCAATGTGATACCCATTACGACGCTGTACATGTGTCAGGACACCATTGTGTCAGACATGTATGCATGTTAATGCACACGTCAGCAGATTACATGTCATGGTCAAATCAGCCATGTGTACTGTTATTCTGTTCTGGTCCACATGGTGTATCATGGGGATGCATGCATACTACCATGATTGTGTGAATGGCATGGCTACTGATATGACACCTGCTTGCTGTAGTGTGCACCCCAGGGGGTATGCTTACTAACACTATTAATGTCTGTGCTGCATGCCATCTGCTGTATCACAGGCATGCTGCATGTCGTCTGTCAAATCACATGCATGGTGTGTGTGTCTGTATGTGTCTGTGTGTGTCTGTGTGTCTGTGAGTGTCTGTATGTCTGTGTGTGTCTGTGTGTGTGTCTATTGTAATTTAGAGTCTTTCTTTGCATTCACAGGCGATGTAGGTGCGTTACCCTCCTGCGGTCCATCTGATGTTAGTGTCCCCACAGATGCTAGCAGTGATGAACATATGCATGAGCTACAGGCACAGTTGCCAGGGGCTGAATCTGTGCCAATGGTTGCCATCCCAGCTATGTCCCCCTCTTCCCCGCACACAGTTCTGCTGCCAACACATACCGCATCACCAGTGGCCATAGAGGAAGGACAGTCAGCGTCTGTTAGCGTGGAACAGGAACGTGTGGTGGCTACAGAAGGTGTGTCTCCACACCATGGTGTCAGTGTAATGTCTGCAGATGTGCCACACAGGCATGTGGCCGGTGCTGCTTGTAGGAGGACCTCTGGCAGACATGCACCTGCAGGACAGAGCGCAGCAGCTGGTATCACCAGATGCATGTTCCAGACTGTAATGGCAGCACAGGCACATGCTGAATGGCAGAACAGAGAAGGGCAGAGGCTGCAGAGGGCTGCTATCCATACCCTAAATGACAAAATCCAGGTATTGGCAAATGCTCAACAGCAGATTGCTAATGTTCTGGACAAGCGATTGGGTGACATGGTCTGAATCCTTGACCATGGCATGGCAATCCGCGAGCATGAGCTGTCTGTGCTGGAACATCTGGTAGGAGTTAGGCGTAGGCCACGTGGACGTAGGCCAGCAACACCACCTAGTGCAGCTTGACGTGAGTGTGCCTCCTCACATGCCCGCTCCCATAGTGCCGGTAGCAGCAGCAGTGCAGCTGCTGCTGCGCTGTCCACACCAGGACACAGCAGGCCATGTGGACGTGGCCCTGGACATTCCCAGCTGGGACATGGTTCCAGTGGACATGTGTCATCAGACAGTAGCCAATCTGTACCTCCACCTGGTAGTGCCTGTGCAACCCCTGGCAGGCACAGGTCACGTGGCCGTGGCTGGACACAGTGAGCTGTACAACCTGGTCTGTACAATCTGGAGCTGTCAATAATACCCCTTTATAGGCCTCACAAAAGGCAGAACTGTGTGCACACATACACGCACACAGCAAACACATCTGTAGGGCACCACAACACCCACATGCATACTGAACAGACATGTCCAATCATATCACCGGCCCTTACCCACACACATGATGTTACCCATTGGTGCAGCCTATGCCCCTGGCAAACATTTTCACCCTGTGCATATGATGAAGCCTGTGCCGCATTCCTGTCATCCACACCATCGGTGCAGGGACATGCTCAAATGGTCTGATGCACAGGGTGAACAGAATAGTGAGAAGTGTATATTACATTAGTTGTGTATGACTAGTGAGGGAAGTGTATATTACATTAGTTGTGCAAGAATAGTGAGAGACGTGTATATTACATTAGTTGTGTACTGTTGACACGCACCAGACATACCATGTAGTACAGGTGTAGCATGCATTGTTATATGTTCACAGTATGTGTCTCAGTAACAACAGTAACAGCATGTTGGTAATGATGCCCTGGTTCCCTCCTTATGGTCTACTTGCATGTGCCTACAGGTAGCAGTGTTTACAGTCTCCCATGTGTAACTGTGGAGTACTCACAGGCATGTATGGCAATCTCAGCATGTTATATGTAGCCTCAACTGGACAGCTGGAAAGTCTAACATACCACAGATGTCTACACATATACTGATCCAGCAGCATGTGTGCAGTTTAATAGGCTACACTGGCTAGAGACGTGACATCCATACCAGGTCACATCACAGGTATGTTGACATGGTGCAGGGGCTGTACACAGCGGTCTGGCCAATGATAACGTTAGAGGCCACTTGATAGCATGAGGCCTCACTGTGTAGCAGTGAGGTCTCATGCTATCAAGTGGCCTCTAACATTATCGTTGATAGCATGAGGCCTCAATGTGTAGCAGTAATACCCTGTCACATTACAGGAACATGCCCACACTCACGGGGTCAACAACACTATAATGCACACCCCATAGTGTTGAGGTGAGGACACTTGCCTATGTAGTCATCACCCACACAGTACTGTGCACCCACACAACGCGACACAGAGAAAGGACATGTACAGGTAGCCAGTATGGCTGAGACCGATGGCATCAACAGGGTAGTAGACTGCATCACCATGAGGGTTTAGGGATCCTGTGTGTTCTGTATGGTAGCATACACCCTCACTCCATGCACCAGATAGCCATACATACATACACACACACACACACACACACTGTGGAGACCACAACTGTCATACACATATGGATAGCTGATCTGTGTGATACACACACCACACCTGCCTACGTCATGCTTTCTACACTGCAGTATGTACAGATGTCTACAACAGTGTACAGGGGTGTGTAACAATTGGGATGTATTCCCCACCATATGTGGCATATATAGTCACACATGCAAACACACATGGCAGTACTGTGAATGATACACCTGCTATATGATGATATTTCTGACAGACATGCAGCAGTATTGGCTGCATTATGTGTACCAACGCTATGTCCGGCAGTTGTGCTGCTATATGCACATGGGAGGATGTAAGTGTTACAGGTGTCAAGTGACGTACAGTCAGTAACACCCGACCGCTGTGTTGGTTTTCTGTCTTCACTGTCAAGTAACAGTAACACAGTGTACTGTTTGCACATGTAATGGTTGGATGGCGTGTGACACACCTGTGAGCCGTCCCCGGTGAACATCCATCTACACTGGTGGATCACCACTTTATGTACACACATCCATCCATACCTGATGCACATCCTACCGTACTGTCAGTATGTCACCATATGCAGGTGTCAATGATGGGGCTGCATTGCAACTGCATGTTGTAGTTGGGCACAGATGAGTTACTTACATCAGCTACTGCACATGCATGGTAGCTGCATGCACACTACAGTTTGCACATGTGTGTTGGTCCTACATGCCTGTCATGTAGTCATGTTTGTATGCATTGTAATTGGTGGACATGTGTGTTGACATACATAACACATGGACTGTTGTATGATAGGATGGGTGTCATGGGTAACAAGTACAGAGGGAATGTGTCCTCGGTCAACATTGCTACCTCATGTACTGTTGGCATTCAACAGCTATGGACCCACCTTCCATTTGCGTGCGTATGATTGCTGTAGCCACTTGTCTGCACGGAGGACAGCAAAAGCTATGCTATGTACATATGTGTTGTGTGTGTGGTCCATGCACATATCCATTGCAATTACATGTATGACATATTCAAACATGTGTGTTCATTGGTGTACAGCAACAGTCATCTGTCACAACTGTGTAAGACCCAGGGCCCCTGGTATGTGTAGAGCTGACCTGGTTATGTACAGTGGTATCATTGCAATGCATAACACATGATGGAACCCTGTTGGTACATGTGTAGTCTGCACAGTTGCTGTACACCTATGGTTATGAGTCACATGGTGTTGTGTTGATGTATGGCTGTGTATTGCTGGTCCAACAACATGGTGATGTCTGAGGGCTACATTGTAGACTGAGGTGTGTACCTCTGTGAGCTGCACCTGAGACATCTGTGATGGCTCCTGAGTGTGTACTGGTCAATACATGTGAGTAGCCTTCATGTACGTGGGGACAGTAATACCATACTGTGTCCTACCATGTTTAGTATCCATGTGCATGCAAGGCGGCATGCCCAGTATGCTGTTGTGTAGCTGGACACACAGTACATTCCAAACTGTGCCCTTACATGTTTAGAATCTGTGTGCATGCAAGACGGCCATTTGCAACTGCTAAGTGTTTGAGCATGCCCAGTATGCCGTTGTGTAGTTGGACACACAGTACATTCCAAACTGTGCCCTTACATGTTTAGAATCCGTGTGCATGCAAGACGGCCCTTTGCAACTGCTAAGTGTGTGAGCATGCCCAGTACGCTGTTGTGTAGATGGACACACAGTACATTCCAAATGGACGTGTGATACTAAGCGTTTGGGCATGGCCAGTGACACCTTGTGTCGGTGATGTACCTCTGTGTATGGGCATGGCCATTGACATCCTGTATAGCGATGGTGGACATCCAGGCAACAGATGTCCATTTTCAATGTCAAGATGGATGCCTACATTGAACACACTGGTTGACTGTCTTGCAGGGTGTACTGTCTGTGGCGCGTCCTGTATCTATGTAGTGGTGTTGTAGTGCTCCGTAGATATTTAGTTGCCCTGATCACATCACTGCCGTGTGTTTGTCTACATCTACCTTGGGACAGTAATATGCTTTCAGACTGCTCACTCTCTATACATTCCCTATCAGCGTCCTTGCCTTTGCAGATGATGTCACCCACCTAGAATCTCAGTAGCACATTATGTAAATGCATATTTCTGTAGTGTGATAAGGTAGTTAGGTGTATGTTCGACTCCCAGCCCTGCCAAGTGTGTGCCTCTGTGTCTGTGTGTGTGTGTGTGTGTGTGTGTGTGTGTGTGTGTGTGTGTGTGTGTGTGTTTCCAACTGCCTGGGGACACAGTAATGCTTTTAGACACCTCACACCACATATGTTCCCTACTGGCGTCTTTGCCTTTGCGGATGATGTCACCCACCTAGAAGTATGCCTCTGGGAGTGCTGTGTTCAGTAATCTCGGTAGCGCGTTCTGTAAATGCGTATTGCTGTAGTGCGATAAGGTAGTTAGGTGTATGTTCGACTCCCAGCCCTGCCAAGTGTGTGCTTCTGTGTCTGTGTGTGTGGATGTTTCCAGCTGCCTGGGGACACAGTAATGCTTTTAGATGCCTCACACCACATACATTCCCTATCGGTGTCTTTGCCTTTGCGGATGATGTCCCCACCTAGAAGTATGCCTCTGGGTTAACATTACTGACTCCCATTTATCCACAGGTTGTGTTACAGATCCCAAGAATGTATGTGTATACATTGACAGGTGCAGGACTGGAATATTGTTGAATGCATGGAGGGGTGTCCATGGCCAATAATGGCAATCTGTACAGCCTGGCAGGTACGGTCTGTGACTGTCCCACAACCTCCTGTATATGGCTGACATATGCTGAAACTGTGTACATGCAGACACACACACATGAAACAAACAGCTAGGGCTAACACATACACACACACATTGCATCAACATTGGGCCATACAAACACTGTTGTCCCTCACACACACACACATACTTACATGTTGACTGGATGGCTCAATGACAGGCTTTGGAAAAGAAACACCATACCCTGTGCATATGATGACACCTGTGCCACCTCCTGTAATGTGTAACAATGATGCTGGAACAGACTAACATGGTGCTGATGCACAGGGTGGCTTTATAGCACTGTATTAATGTTAAAATGTTGTTAACACAAAGTGTGATATCCTTCTAGGTGTATGTAAGCAGGCATGATGCATTGCAGCTATGACCATCAATGTAGTATAGTTTACAGCACTGTTAATTCTGCAGATTTATTATCCATCCATGTGCCATTTGACTGACTATGTAGTATTGGCAGCATGTGTTTCAGAGTGTGCAGTACGTGTGTGATGTGTGTAGTACAGATTTATACATGCTTCCAAATGTGTACACTGGCTTACATGGCATTACACGGGCTTCAACATTCTTACACTAGCTTACTCGTTCTTCAACGCACGCACAGGGGCTGACGCGCGCACACATGCTTACTCGGGCTTACAGGCGCGCACAGGCACAAACACACTGTAAGCAGGTTAGCAAGAAACATCAGTGATATCCATGGCATACACCATCAGTTTCCTGACTTCACCTAGGATAAATCATAACACGCCTCTTCCACTGATGAGTAACTGACAGCAAACATGTGACACACTGCTCCGATAGGATTACAGTGTTTTATACATACACACTCATGATGTCACCTATCTTCTACTCTGATAGTCCCCTTAACCTACTCTTACACTGTAGTGGCTTGGCCTATATGGCATGACAAATTGTGATTCACTATCCTCAGCCTCAATTGCATCGGATTGCCTAGTAATGCTTGGTTACATCTCTGACAGAGCGCTTCCACACATTGCAACCAGTACTCAGTAGCCATGTT
Source organism: Protopterus annectens (assembly GCF_019279795.1). Lineage (NCBI taxonomy): Eukaryota > Metazoa > Chordata > Ceratodontiformes > Protopteridae > Protopterus > Protopterus annectens. The sequence continues at coordinate 1,136,513,608 of NC_056725.1, read as the reverse complement.
GTCTTCAACTTGCCATTCACCTGCATGGCAAACTAACTTTTAGCTAAAATTACAATTTCTATGTATATTTTAAATATTTTTCTTGTTTTAAAAGCGCAGCGCGTTTTCGCGCCACTGCGCTACGCTTACACACCAGAGATCGGGGGAGGACAAATAGAGTTTTATTAATTTCCAATGGAAAAATATGCCACTGGACTTATATTTGGCCATTGGCATGCTTCTTCGACTAAATTCATCCTTTATTTGCAGCTGACATTGCTCCGTTTAGCTACTTGCAGAACATAACTCGGTTAACATCCGAGTACATTTCTGCACATAACTCTACTCTTGCATGGACAGCTTACTGTTTCATGTATCGCAGATTTACATAATTTGCATAGCTTTCACCTACAAATGGGTAACTTGCATATCCTAACATTGTCCGTGCAACGTTCGTTTTAGGGGCTGTCTTACACACCCCTACAGGATATTCTGAATAGCTCGGCAGACATCTTGCCTTGCTTTACTCTTACTCTACTCGTACACGCCGGCCAAGGCGCCATGACTCCTGGCCTAAGCTTTGCTGTATGCTAATATGTCTATTTGTGGAGTATGCATGGCTCTAGGTATGTTTTGACCTGCTACGTCTGACATTTCTACAGAGCAGCTCCCACTTACATCATTTTTAAAGGTGACAGCCCTATAGGTACTATATATACAGCTGTGATATTTGACAAGTCAACACATACCTGTGGTCAGTACTAAACTGACTACTTCAGCGCTTTTCATACCTTCAGATTTTTCTTGTAGTAGTATAGTCGATAATACTGTTTCCTATAACATGTATCTGTTTCTGATACAAGATATATCATTTTATTACACCAATACACACAAGAAGAAATCACAGGCCAGATGCCATTACATTCCTTTTGCAGGACACACCCGCCCAGAGTGTTGTGTTCCTCACAAAAGCCAACAGGTGCTAATCAAAACATATTATGCTATCATCTACCTTATGTGTTCGCCGGTATTTGCGCTTTCCATCAGTGGCAGAACTCACATGCGAGTGGGAGAGTGAACACTGTATCGGGGACACTGCATAACACCCTGAGGGACACATTTATTTTGTTTCTATTAACCTTCCACATTGACTATCACAGGGCATAAGTATTCATTCACATTTATCGAGGTACATGCTTTTGACTTATACATGTTTTGCCATTTGTCATCACGTCTTTCTTCACACCTGTCCACCTGATTTCACTAGTTCTGTACATTTATTTAGGACAGGGTTACCTTCATACCTCTCAACTGTACACATTTTGGGTAAATGTCACAAACTTAGACTTATAATGTTGTTCCTTTTTTCATAATATTGTGCCTTTCTGGTAAATTAGTGGCAAGTCATTAAGGACTGTGAGGTTAGATAATAATGACAGACATTAGTAGTTTATAACTAATAACCCTCAAAACATTCATACTAATGAATTATCCATTATTCTAGCAACGTTCTAACTTTGTTAGAGGAATATTTAACATAGCCCCTATTTGTACTTATTTAAATATGCCTTTGTCCAGATGTCTTATTCTGAAAGGTTGAGAGGTATGGTTACCATCTTATTTGTACGCATGTACGTCCATGATAATCACTTACATGACACTGATATAAGTCCCTACATCTTCCCCCAATGGTTTACACAATATCCAGTAGATGGGTTCTTCAATTTTGGAAGGTATAGGCGTGTGCTATACCCACATAGGAATATTAATCACTCCCATGGGGTGGACCTACTAAATCTGTGCCAACCAACACCTGGGAACCTAGGCCCATTATTGCATACCCATGATTCCCATACCTGACACCCCTCCACAGTAGTCATAAGACATATTTAATGTGAGCGATAATAAAGTATGAAGACACTTCTAAGCACTATCCTCTCTCCGCGTATCGGGACATATGTCATACATTCTGTCAACCCATGTGTTATTACCCTTGCACAAGCTACTGTTGCATGTACAGCTATATTGTAGCTGCGGATGTGACTTTCTTTGCTTCGATCATTACAGGACGGTGCCTGTAGTGGACCAATTTTTGGAGTCCTGCAAAGGACACCTATATCTATGTTTAGAGTAGAACTTGCAGATTTGGCACACTGGTACTTTCCGGGCAATGGTTTGGAAAGCAGCAGTGTATTTACCTTTCTTGCATGTCTGTATGTCTATCCATAATAGCTATGACGTAACCTATTTATGTACATGTGTTATATCTACAAGGACATATGTTTATATGTTTGTTATGTATATATCAATTAATGTATTGTGTGTATAGATATGTATGTATATATATATATATATATATATATATATATATATATATATATGTCTGTACATTCTTTATTTCATATATTTATTTAGTTTATAAGTCTATGGATATATATCTATACACAAATATATATATATATATCCATATATAGATATATAAATAAACGTGTAGAAAACAGCATTCGTTTGCTATGCTGTGAGCAGATTACACACGCACAGGCGCACTTGCATATCCTTATTGTGGGTTACATGTTTACTAAGACTTTGTGCTTACGTGGACTTTATTAATTGTGACGGTACCCAGTAAAATATCTGTAATCCGGTTAACGGACATATGCGAAACACACGTTCACCTTTACATATTTAAATGTCTTTACAGCACAGACGCATTCATTACACTTTAAACTTATATGTGCTGTAGTCGTAGTTGACCCGGGACTGCATTCACGTTGGCCGGATGCTGTAACCACTATACTATTGGTGTTCTGACTCATTTATATGCATACCCATAGTACATAGCTACATTAACATACGCCTCACCGCTTTACTTGCAGCACAGGCATCCATTCTCCTGCTGGGAAAAATGCGGTACTACATATTACACATTCCCTATTCCCTACTGATCTGGACCCAAGCTGCATATTTAATCACTCCAAGGATATGCAGAACTCCAAGGCTTATAGTGGTGATCTGGGTTTAGGCTTGTCCGCCTGATGAACGGAACTGCCCTGACCGAGTTCAAATGTCAGACAAAGCACATGGACAGAATTTGTCCATTTTATAGATTATTTTACCTGTGTTTACAGACACAGGTGGTTCGGCACCTGTCAGCAGCTTTTTATGTTGGCAATACATAATATGGGTGGGGGTGGTTATAATACATAATCCACGGTGAGGGGTGTTCCTATTCACATTTGACTATTTCCTGTATGTATTCATACGAGGATTATTATTTTGGACATGAATTAACTACAGGTATGCAGCAGTGCAGTAAACAAATGTGAAGGTTTGTTACTGTAAATATGTACAGACCTCTGTAATACACTGTTGTTTTCTGGCAAATCAGTAGCTAATCATTAAAGATTGAAGTCAGAACATAATGACAGACAGTTGAGTTTCAGACTTCATACTCTTCAGGTAATTAATGCCAATGTACAAACTGTTAGTCTATCAAATTTCTAAGTTTCTAAGAGCAATCTTTACAAATTGTCCCTACTTTTGGGCCTTTGTCCCACTTTTATTCACGGCTTTGTCCAGATATCTTGCTCTCAGAGGTTGACAGGTATGGTCGGTCACACCTACACACACATTAAGTGTCCCTCACACAGTAGATCAGGGTTATCCTGTTTACGTCGGTGCCTTCATCACCCTTATACCATTTGCTACTATGCAAATGTGTGCAATATATTCTCTGGCTTATTCGTGTCGGGACACGTGCATCACGGGCAAGTGTTTGATCCTGGGTAGTAGGTTATGCATGACCACTTAGGGCTGGATAGTGTCGTGCACCTCTAATGCACATTCCAACTTCTGTCCAGATATCTACAGGACTGGACTTCGTGTCTTCCATTCTAATGTTTACACAGGTTACGTATCCCATGAGGGATATCCAAAAAATGGACCGATCCACAACAAGAGGAATACCGAACATCTTTTTGGAGTTACAAAAATGTGATGAGGTCGTGTGCAATCCTGCAACCACCTAGTGTGTCACTACCTACTACATATGCATAGTGGTCACTATGTGTAGCTGTGGCTGCACCAAACCAGTAGGCTAAGTACAGCTGTATTTGGTGGATGTTCAGGTACGGGAGCGGGTTGTCTGATGTGGAGGGTATGCTGGGTAGTCCATTATGCATCCAGGTGTGTTGCATTTCTTATGGCCAGTTCCATCAGGACCAATCTGTGGGTATGTGCCGGTGACATATCTATACATTTGTATTGCACATTTCAATGTTCACCTGTTTGTGGCATTGTGTTCTACAGTATGGCCTGTCTGCTTGTATTGCAGCTGTTTATACATGTGTTTGTGTTTCTTTCAGCTTCACCCGCTGCTCCCTCATACACCTCCGGTTCACCTATTCTGCATATGACACAGTATCGCCTTGGAGGATTGTACCATTACCCAACCACCCCACACACACAGATTCCTCACACCCCATACATCACTGCTTTGGTTGTTGGCCCATGACACGGCCAGAGTAACACATGGAATACCCTACATGTGTCTGGTACCTGTATGGTTGTGTGGACTACCCTGCCATGTTTGCTTTCCACATGCTATACCTCACGCACATAGCTACACGCCCATACTTAACTTTCATTACATGGTTGGTATACCTGGGTACTACTCGTTCGACTGTGACACATCCTGACAAGTTCGGCTTGTACCTCTGACTTCCAGATTTTGGCAGCCTGTTGTACTCATTGGTAGGATGCCACCTTTTCCTATGTCCAGGATGGAATATATTCTGTACACATATCTGACTGTAGTGGACAACACCTCCCCACAGTCGACAGTAGGGTTGCCACCTTTTCAATTGGCCAAAGTGGGACATATTTGGTACAAACATCACATTTTACAGGCCGACAGATACCCACAGTCAGTACACAGGATAGAACTTAGAATTCTTGCCTATATAAAAGCTTATTCTTGTAGCAGTTTAGTTGCTTATTCTGTTTCTTATAACATTTATGTACTTTAGATACAGAAAAACTGTTTAATGCAACTATTACATAATTTATAGGGAATAATTTTGTCCTATAATCTCAGGACATTTGCCATTTCTACAGGTTTTTGTCAGGACACAACTGCCCTAAGAGGGACTGTCGCTCGCAAAAAGGGACAGGTGGTGATCCTAGTCGACGGTACAGATAATACTGTTCCTTTCAGCCTACATGTGTCCTTATTATTGTAGCTGTTTATATGCTCCTTCTGTTTCGTTTACATGCTTATTCTATTTCCTATCACATTTGGTATGTGAAATACGGACATACCTTTTGTATGTGACTATTACATGCCTTGTGGGATATGATTCGGACATACGGTCGCTAGATATCTACATTTCTCGTGTATTTTGTTATGGACACATCTGCCCAGCTGTGTACCCTTCCTCACATTATGGGTCAGCTGGTGACCCTCACCATTGGACTGGACGTACCTACTGGTGGCTCACTAACATATGATGCATTTCACTTCCACTTGGTATGGCTATCTACACTGCATTGGGCTACAGCCACACGGTCTTCCATGTCATTTGTTCGCATGATAGGGACCTGTTATTCCCTACCGTGCATTTGTGTTTGCTTCTTCACTTTGTGTTCACAGGTACTTTCTTGCATGCCTTGCATACGTTTCAGTATCCAAGGACACTGACGTTATTACAATCTTGCAACTTGTTATATGCAAGCAATTTAGGTTGCACATCGACATCTGCCATTTACATGCCTCCGTGCGGCACTTCGACATGCCCTATGCACTCGTGCTCCTTTTCTGTGCATGTGGCTGTGTCGGCAGCACGCCTTCATTAATATGCATTTGGCGGTCGGGGCAAGCCTTACGCCGGCCTTGCGCCGAGCTTCATGAATCCCGGGGATAGTTTTTTGAGGTTTGAGAGTCAACATCCATTATATATTAAGAGAAACCTTGTAAGAGGCCAGATGATTAGAGGGGCTAGAATGTGTTCAACATTTGAAGGGTTAAGAAAAGAACTGATGTTACTGACCCAAATGTTTAGGAACAGGGGATACCCCATGGAATTGGTGGAGAAATTTAAAGAAGAGATTACAATAGGATGGGGTAACACATTTATTCCCCTATTAGGACAAAAACAAGTCTTTAAGGACATACAAAGTAATCAGACCAATAGATATACACATTCGATGGTTATAGAATTCAGTTCATTTGGTAGGGAGGTACAAAAGATTCTTACCAAGAATTGGGTGATTTTGGAAGGAAACGAAGAGTATACCCACTGGTTAGGCACAGGTCCACTCTTTACTAACAGAGTGGGGAAAATATGAAATATTTATTAGAACACACAAAACAGTTAAGTACGGTTAAGTGTACTAACAAATGTGATAGGTGTAACCAATGTTCACTGATTTCAGAAAGCAGTGAATACAAGGTAGGAGATACCACACCCACTATTAGGATGGTTGGTGGCAATTGTCAAACAAGAGGGGTGGTATATGTTGCCATTTGTCCAAGTTGTTTAAATTTCTATGTGGGGAAAATGGAAAGATCCCTAAGGCAAAGAATTTATGAGCACACATATGCCATGGAAACTAAGAACAAAAACAATGCCCTTTTTAAACACTCAGAAATATGTCCTAATTTTACCTGTTTCAAGTTTGGCATACTTGAGATAGTGAAAAGGAACATCAGAGGAGGTGATTGGGGGAACGAATTAGAAACTAGGGAATTACACTGGCAGTTGACATTAAATGCAATAGAATCCCCGGGTATTAATGATTATTTATCTATACGGCCAGTGTTAAAACAGAGAGCTAGGAAGTTGTAATTTAAAGGTGAATTCTTGAAATAAAATTCAAGTTTTCAGTCCATAAACACACTATTCTTCTGGGTAACAAATTTTACATGTATTGCAATCCTGCTAACACAGTCCTTGAGTATGTGCACACACATTTTTATTTTCAGAGAACTGTATTTTTAAATATTAATTGGCTATTGATTAAGTACACAAGTGTATATAAGTGCAAAGAGGAGGGAAACGCAACAGTTTGATAAAGTCTGGTATGTTTACAGACGAAAGCGCTTACTTCACTGTTGGTTTTTGGAGATTTTTACCTTTGCTGTGGAATTTTAATGAATGGTGGAATAAACTTTACTGTGCTTAGACTACACCCTTGTACTTGGAATAATTTTATGGTTTGATTTACCAAGGTGAGCGGACTGTTACTTCCTGGGATTGTGTTTCTCAAGGTTTTTTTTTTATTTACAATCCTGGTGCTTGAGTACTTTACAAGGTAGACATTGTAAGCATCATAGAAATTTGAGCTAATGGGAATAGAAACCAGGATGTGGTTATCATATATCTTAACTGTCCAGGATTTTGCAGAATATGTAGGCATGGACCATGGCATTGGCTACCAATTAAAAAAAAAAATCCTTTAGTGTTACTTCTGCATTGGAACTTAACACGTGGGCGGAGTTTCTGAGACCTTTCAAGGCCCACTAAAAAAAGATGAAATTTGCTTACTTCGTAACAAGTTGTTTTCAAAAAGTCATCTCAAAACTGGGAATAAGGCAATCATGCTTTGTTACAGGTCTACAAGCCTACTGCAAAAGGCAGAAATATCACAAAAAAGTTGTCATAGGGCTGCTGTATGAAGCAGTTAGCATCCATTTGTATTGGCTTAGGGTGTCTCAACTGACTGGCTCAGACTGCCATATTCTGAGACTGAAAGTGATAAAAGTAATGGATTATTGCTGAAATAACTACATAGGAAAACTGGGAATTATGGGAACAATATATGCAAGGGAGCAATGAGATTTACACGGTGGCAGGACTTAAATGAGCTATGCAATGTTTGAAAAAGACTGAGTAGATTATAAGTAATGTATAATGTTTACAACTGGGAGTGTGACAGTATGGTTTGTGATGTAAAATGCTTGCAACTAGGATTGTGTTGGAGTGGTTTGGTTTCATTTATTTAAATGAATTGATTGCCTATGTAGTTAGTGATGGTTTAATAAAGATGTTTCTTGTTTAAAAATAGGCAGGAATTGAATAATTTATGTAATGTTGCTTAGGGTATATGATATATAGCAATATATGTGAAGTATAATGTTTATGTTAATTATAGTTTGATTGATTTTATATGAATGTAAATTTGTGTTGCAAGTGATAATTCAATAAACGTGTTTTTTAAAAAAAGAAATATTAGCATATGAGCATGGATGCAAGTTTTTTTCTCTTTACAAGGCTACATCTGCCATTTATCTAGCATGTAGGAATGTAAGTATTTTATGATGAATGAGTTTGTGGGCATATATATATATATATATGTGTGTGTGTGTGTGTGTGTGTGTGTGTGTGTGTGTGTGTGTGTGTGTGTGTGTGTGTGTGCACGCGTGTGCATGTGTCTGTGCTCGTGTGTGTGTGTGTGTGTGTGTGTGTGTGTGTGTGTGTGTGTGTGTGTGTGTTTGTGCTTATTTGTGTGGGGTACGTATGCTCTGAAATTTGTCTGATTCTATAGATTTGTCTCTAATTTTGCCTCATATTTTGGTCTGTTCCTTGCAAACTTTGTAGTTTCTGTGGCAAATCATACAGGATTGCAGTCACAAAATAATGACAGACATTTGAATGCTAGACTTAATAGCCTTCAAAAAAATTTTTAATAGTACAAAGCCTGTTATTCTATCAACTTTTTAAGTAAATACAGGTAATAACTGTCTTAGACAAGTGTGTATTATACATCATAAAGTTTGAATGTATTTAAGTTGTGATCCTTTGTCCTCCATTATTCTTTAGCTTTCTTATTGATTATTGCGCTATGAGGTTGAGAGGTAAGGGGTGTGTGTATAGTGAGTGGAACTATGTATTCTCAGTGAGTTGAGAAGATACTGTACATTCTCATGTGGTCATTATTTATACATTGCTCCTTCATCTGAATGTAATCAAACTTTTTTTTTTCAAATATTTTTATTAAATTTAAACACATGAAAATATTGCAAACATTCTAGTGTAAGTTTAATAGATAACTATATACAATATTTATGTTTGGCCTAATATGAGAAAAGTTTACAAAAAAGAAATAATAGAACTATTTATTTACCAATATGCATTTCTGAATATTTAAAAAACATTCAGTCATGTCTATAAAGGATGAGTTGTTTTAACAGTTTGATCCAAGGGTTATCAGTCCATTTCCTGGGGTGAATTCTTGTTTCCTTTACTTTAATTTCTATGAAAGCAGTTTTTTCCAGTAATAATAAGAACTCTTCAAAGGTGGGTGATGTAGATGATTTCCATTTTCTGGTTAAACATGTTTTTGACACTGCTAAAATAGTTGATAGGAGATAAAAATTGTTTCTCGTCATAGTATTCATAACATTTATATTCAATAGAATTAGGGGTTTGGATAAAATAAATGTATCTGAAAATAAAGCTTGACAAAATTTACCAATGTCACTCCAATACTTATTAATTTTATTATATCCATAAATAATGTGTTCTCAATCAACTAAGCATTCCATAGGAAATCTCCAGCAAAAAACAGTAACAGATGATTGTATTTTACCTACTTTGTTGGGAGTGTAAAAAGCTCTGTGTAAGAATTTCCATGCAAAGATTTTCCACCTTTGTAGATTGGAAGTTAGTTTTACATAATATAGTAGGTTGGATTTGACTTCTGGAAATAAATTTAAAATTTGGCCTTTGTCAATAAATTTCCAAATTTTTTATTTGGGTATAGTTTTATAGTTTATTAGAATTTTGTAAAGATTAGAGATTAAGATAGGCCAATTCAGACTGTTGTATATCAGATTTTGGATATGAAATATCATATTAGGTATAGTTTTAAATGAAAAGTTATTTATTATTCTACAAAGGTCTTGAGCATGAGAAAGAATACTATTTAAGATAATCCAATCAGAGACTGAGATATTATAAATATTTTTTTATTTCATGAGTCTGTAATACTGTTATATCTTTTATGCAGTGCTGCCAACAAATGAATTGTTTAGAATTCCAGTCTTTGAAGACATTATTATGAATTCTGTTGGTATTATTTTTAGTAATCCTGAAGGGGATTAATAGATCCAACCAGAGTTTTACATCTAAATTTGAGTGTATAAATGTTCTAATATTACTATAAATATAGTTTATTATATTTACTTTGGTAGGATTTGCAATATTATATTGTAAATTAATGCCAAATATGTACCATAGATTGACATTTTGATTATCTATTAAGAGATTACCAGCTAATTTGTTTTCATTTAAAAAAAACAATTGCATGAAGGGATTTTCATGCAGATGAGAAATTAGGATCCAGACAAATAATGGCTAATTTGAGAATAGAAGCTTTAATATAGCAATCAAGATCTGGAAATTTTACCCCCCCCCCACACCTGTTCCCATGGTCTAATGTGATGACAAAGTGCAATTCTATTTCTTTTTGGAAACCATAAAACATTTAGTAAATTTTTGTTAAAGTAATTTAATATAATTTTATTTGGAGATATAGGAATGGCTTGGATAATATAATTTATCCTTGGGAGCATTAATTGTAGTCTTTCTTCAAAATTTAAAAATAATTTGTTCCATTTTTCTATTAGTGATTTTATAATAGATAAAGTATTTGAATAATTTGTAGTTACGGTTGTATTTATATTATCACATAAGGTTATTCCTAAGTAATTTATGGATGATACTAATGTGCCAGTTATGTGATTTGAGTTAAAATGTGCATTATGGTTTCTATTTAATATCATATATCTGGATTTTGTAATCAGACTTCTGAAATGTACAGTCACAGTCATATTTGTGGCTGTAATTGATGGTTACATCTGTCCGTACATGCACACATGTGTGTGCACAATATATGTGTGTTTGTATCTGAGGGTATGTAAATGCTCTCAGTAGTTTCCATTTTTTTTTTAAATCTGTGATTTTGCTTCATATTCAGTCTGTTCCTCATAAAGTAACTTTTTTTGATATTAACTTTTCGAAAAAAATGCTAATGCAAAGCTTGTTGTTCTAACAACTGGGTAAGTGTATAAAGGCAATATCTGTCCATGTTTTTAGTCCTTTGTCCTCCATTATTTTTTAGCTTTCTGCTTGATTCTTGAGCTTAAGAGGCTGAGAGGTATGGCAGGTTGCAGTGGATTGCATGCTGTATGTTGACAGCAGTGAGCTGAGAATATACATTTAAAACACGAAACAAGGCACTGAAAGACACCCACTGGTAATCCTAAGTCACCAAGATGCAGGAATCACGAACCAAATGCTGAGTAAAAGATTTTTTAATAAAAAACAGCTCCACTAGTTTAGCGTAGAAAATGACAAACACTCCAAGCATATAAAGTCAAGCGCTTTCACCCGGGCTCTCCCAGGCTTTTTCAAGACATTTTTACTTTGGGTGATGGGTCTTTTTATATTACCCTTGTTCAACCCAAATATTTTAATTGACAATCAATTAAACTAGATTGCTTCACATTCATTTTTTAAAGGAGTATCAGCCCTTTACTTTCCATTTACACATTAATTACATTTATAATATGTTAAATTCCCTATTACTTTATTTATGTCTTAACCAAATATTATTCACATTGCACTAAAATTGTTAAAAACATGTACAAAACATTTGCTACTTAAAACTTTAAATGGAATCTTCATATAAATATTGTATAGCCACTTGCAACCAAACCAAGTTGTTTTAACTACCCCGTGGCTTCTACCATACTTTGAAACTTTTTAAAACTTTTTAAAAGCTTGTATGACAATTGTTTATTTGACAGCATGTAGTGCATTCTTATTGCACAGCCTTTGTCAACTAAAAAGTTGACACTTACCTATTATTTCTGTAAACTACATGTACCTCTGTCTACTATTCTAACTCTTAAAAAACTTTCTTTTGGCGTCTCTCAGCTTGTGTGTTACTGTTGTTGTACTAATATCTCTTGTAATCCTATTGATACCCCATATCCTTTGTTCTCAAACTGTCCTTACCTTGATACATAACCAACTATTCTGTTCATTACCCTATGATCATTCTCTTATTTTATTTTATTTTACAATTTTGCCCTTCTCATTTTCAATAAACTGCTAATACTAATGGCTCCATTAAGACCAGGAAACTTTGCTGCTTCTAGTCTCACTTGCCAAAGCAGCTCTTTGTATTCCAAAGATGTTTCCCAATCCCCCCCTCTAGGGCTGACATGAACCTGCTCAAGTACCATGAATTTTAAATTCATGTTTGCACATGTTAATGAATGTTTGAAGAACGCATTAGTATCCTTTTTCCTACTAATTTCGTAGAGGTGCTCGTACACTCTTTTGGCTAATGTCCTCTCTGTTTTTCCGACATAGAAACATTGGCACTGCTGACATAACCCTAAATATACTACCCCCTTAGCTTTGCAGTTAAAATATCCTGGGGATCTTAAGTATCTTCTCCTTGAATTCAAATATAAGCCATTTTTGTCTATCATGTTTGGGCACTGTTTGCAAGTGTTACATCTAAATGTCCCATTCTTGCTATTTCTTCCCTCTTTCTTCTTTTCATGATTTGCCTCTAATAATTCCTTTACATTTTTATTTCTCCTTCTAACTGCTTGGGGTTTGTCGCCTAATGTCCTCTTAAGTTCTTCATTTGTAGTTATAATTGGCCAATATTTGTTGATAATCCTTTCTACTGACCAACTTTCATTACAATTAGTGTGTACAAACAAACACCCTTGCTTTTTTATTTCATCCTCCTTTTTACTGTTGTTGTCCCTTCGCTCTTCCCCTAACAAAGGGTAGTATTTTTCTTTTCTTTGACTTTTGATCTCCGCTGTTATTTCATCTATTAATTTTATGGGATACCCTTTCTCTTCAAACAACATCTTCAAAAATAAGCATTCTTCATTAAATAACACCTCCTCACTGCACATTCTTGCCGCCCTAATAATCTGTCCTTTAATGACTCCCTTTTTTTTTAAATAGGGGGTGGCTGCTATTAAAATGAAGAAACATATTTGAGTAACTCCTTTTTCTGTGTATGCAAGACATAAAGCAACCTTTCTCTGTATTTTTACATAGGTCTACATCTAGGTACTGTAACCTATCAGTACAAATATTACAAGTGAATCTTAAGAATTCTGTACTACCATTGATATATTCGATGAATTGCTCCAATTTTTCTATACTACCCTTCCATAGTATACATATATCGTCCAGGTAGCGTTGGTAATGTGTGAGATGTTCAGCCCACTGTGTGTTAAATATAAATTTGGATTCCCAGTAACTCAGGACAATGTTGGCATATGCGGAGGCACAAGGGGTCCCCATTGCCACCCCTTTTTTTTGCCGGAATAATTCTCCACAGAAATACACAAAATTATTTTTCAGGATAACTTCCATAAGTTCTACTACCAATGCAATCATTTTGCCTCCCAGATTCGAATGTTTTGCCAGCATTTCATTAAACCATGTCAAACCAGTCTCATGTGGTATGCTTGGGAATAACTCAACCACATCCACTGTTACCATGTAGTTGGTTTCCTGATACAATTCCTTCCTTATACTCCTTAGAAACTCCCATGAGTCCTTACATAGACCTTTTAAAGATGTAGTGAGTTTCTTTAATATTGCGTCTATAAACTTCCCAAGTGGTTCGGTAATCCCTTTTGCTCCTGCTACAATCGGTCTAAATGTCAATGGCTGTAGCCCTTTATGTACTTTCGGGATACCAAACACGATAGGGGTGACTGGTTTAGGTACTAGAAGGTAGTTGTAAAGTCCCTCATTGATTGCTCCTTGGTACAAATTATCTTCCAATTTATATTTAATCTTGGCATAAGCAATGTTCTTCTCATTTACTGACACCTGATTGTATTGTTCAATGTCATGTAAATGTGTGTATAGTGAAGCCTCATAGTCTTGTTGGTACATCAGGACTACTCCCCCTCCTTTGTCTGTTTTCATAACTCGAACTCCCTCACTATTTAGTTTTTTAATCAATTTATATGATGCCTCAGGGAAATTAGTATTTTTTGACATGTCTTTAACTTTTATATTTCTTATTTCGTCCTCAACCATGTCTTCAAATGTTTTTAAAATGGGGTGTAATGGGGGATTCCATGTACTTCTCCTATACAGTTTTTCTTTGTCACTTGAATTTTGCTTCAACATTGCTGTTACATTTAACTGCCTTGTAAAAAGTTTAAGATCTAAAATTGTTTGCGATATATCAATGGAGCCTTGTGGGACAAAATGAAGTCCTTTGGTGAAGACTTCAAAAAATAAATCATTAACTTCAACTTCTGTATAGTTATATATAGAGAAATTCCCTTTTTTAACAACTAAGCAACCTTCATTGTGATGTTTTTCACTTTCTATGGTGGTATCATGGGGCTCTATAATTATGGTATCCTCAAGGGGTTCCATCTCCTGTTGTAATTGCTCACTTGTCTGTCCCTCTGCCTCCTTTGGCCAAACTGAAAATCCTGCTGCCCTGTTCTATTTTGATTCAACTGCTGGTTAGATTTCTGTGCCAACCGTTCACTCCTCCTTGGGCCCTGCTCCTCTGAACCATCGTAAAACACATTGTCCTGTTCTTTTTCAACATAATAACTGTTAATGTTCTGGTCCCTTGCCCATTTGTTTCTTCCATAACTCTTATATGCCTGCCCTGCACTATACTCCTGTAAATCTCGTTCCAGCTTTTTAACTTTTCTATTAACAATTCTAACACAGTGGCTGTCAATTTCTTTAAATGTATTATCATAGTCTTTCTTAATGCCATTAAACATTGCATCCTTAACAATAATATTGTTTAAGTTATTCACTTCCACTAACAATGCTGAAGCCTTAGCTTCGTAATCTTTGATCATTAAATTCAACATTTCAAGCCCTGTTCTGTTAAAAAGGGCCGTGAGTTCCTTAAACAATTCACTTCCCGGCTGAGCATTGTTAGGGAATTTAGCAATACGTAGTCCCTTAGGGACTCTTTTTACTCTAACACATTCCACTAAATAATCTATTTCCAACTTAGTTGCTTTGTATGAATACAGTTTATCATTAAAGTCCTTTAACTTTATTTCTAAGTTGTTGTCTGCATTATCACAGATTTGTGTCATACCTTGCCCAAAAGAAAAACATTTAGATGTCCATTTGTTAAAGTTAAAGTCTTTATCCATCCCCGTTCCGTTGTGTTGGTTACCGCCTCTCTTACTCCTCACTTGCTGCGTGTTTTCAACATTTACATTCACGGTACCTCCTGTTCCATTGTCATCAAGAAAATGTGTTGTGGGTCTACTTGGCCCGATGTTAACATTTGCTAGCAACTGTTCTTGGTTGGCTGGTATCTCCTTACCGCTCTGTGAATTGGCGTTCGATAACAGTCCCGATAGCTGAGAAAGCAGGCACATAACCTGTTTGAATTCTCGTCGCGTTACTGGCGCGTCATCCGCTCCTTCCTCCGCATCTACCAGGATTGTTGGTGTATTGCAAAACTCTGCACTCGTCGTTCGTTCCGCCATGGATCTTGTAACTGCAACAACTTTTAAAACACGAAACAAGGCACTGAAAGACACCCACTGGTAATCCTAAGTCACCAAGATGCAGGAATCACGAACCAAATGCTGAGTAAAAGATTTTTTAATAAAAACAGCTCCACTAGTTTAGCGTAGAAAATGACAAACACTCCAAGCATATAAAGTCAAGCGCTTTCACCCGGGCTCTCCCAGGCTTTTTCAAGACATTTTTACTTTGGGTGATGGGTCTTTTTATATTACCCTTGTTCAACCCAAATATTTTAATTGACAATCAATTAAACTAGATTGCTTCACATTCATTTTTTAAAGGAGTATCAGCCCTTTACTTTCCATTTACACATTAATTACATTTATAATATGTTAAATTCCCTATTACTTTATTTATGTCTTAACCAAATATTATTCACATTGCACTAAAATTGTTAAAAACATGTACAAAACATTTGCTACTTAAAACTTTAAATGGAATCTTCATATAAATATTGTATAGCCACTTGCAACCAAACCAAGTTGTTTTAACTACCCCGTGGCTTCTACCATACTTTGAAACTTTTTAAAACTTTTTAAAAGCTTGTATGACAATTGTTTATTTGACAGCATGTAGTGCATTCTTATTGCACAGCCTTTGTCAACTAAAAAGTTGACACTTACCTATTATTTCTGTAAACTACATGTACCTCTGTCTACTATTCTAACTCTTAAAAACTTTCTTTGGCGTCTCTCAGCTTGTGTGTTACTGTTGTTGTACTAATATCTCTTGTAATCCTATTGATACCCCATATCCTTTGTTCTCAAACTGTCCTTACCTTGATACATAACCAACTATTCTGTTCATTACCCTATGATCATTCTCTTATTTTATTTTATTTTACAATTTTGCCCTTCTCATTTTCAATAAACTGCTAATACTAATGGCTCCATTAAGACCAGGAAACTTTGCTGCTTCTAGTCTCACTTGCCAAAGCAGCTCTTTGTATTCCAAAGATGTTTCCCAATCCCCCCCTCTAGGGCTGACATGAACCTGCTCAAGTACCATGAATTTTAAATTCATGTTTGCACATGTTAATGAATGTTTGAAGAACGCATTAGTATCCTTTTTCCTACTAATTTCGTAGAGGTGCTCGTACACTCTTTTGGCTAATGTCCTCTCTGTTTTTCCGACATAGAAACATTGGCACTGCTGACATAACCCTAAATATACTACCCCCTTAGCTTTGCAGTTAAAATATCCTGGGGATCTTAAGTATCTTCTCCTTGAATTCAAATATAAGCCATTTTTGTCTATCATGTTTGGGCACTGTTTGCAAGTGTTACATCTAAATGTCCCATTCTTGCTATTTCTTCCCTCTTTCTTCTTTTCATGATTTGCCTCTAATAATTCCTTTAAATTTTTATTTCTCCTTCTAACTGCTTGGGGTTTGTCGCCTAATGTCCTCTTAAGTTCTTCATTTGTAGTTATAATTGGCCAATATTTGTTGATAATCCTTTCTACTGACCAACTTTCATTACAATTAGTGTGTACAAACAAACACCCTTGCTTTTTTATTTCATCCTCCTTTTTACTGTTGTTGTCCCTTCGCTCTTCCCCTAACAAAGGGTAGTATTTTTCTTTTCTTTGACTTTTGATCTCCGCTGTTATTTCATCTATTAATTTTATGGGATACCCTTTCTCTTCAAACAACATCTTCAAAAATAAGCATTCTTCATTAAATAACACCTCCTCACTGCACATTCTTGCCGCCCTAATAATCTGTCCTTTAATGACTCCCTTTTTTTGAAATAGGGGGTGGCTGCTATTAAAATGAAGAAACATATTTGAGTAACTCCTTTTTCTGTGTATGCAAGACATAAAGCAACCTTTCTCTGTATTTTTACATAGGTCTACATCTAGGTACTGTAACCTATCAGTACAAATATTACAAGTGAATCTTAAGAATTCTGTACTACCATTGATATATTCGATGAATTGCTCCAATTTTTCTATACTACCCTTCCATAGTATACATATATCGTCCAGGTAGCGTTGGTAATGTGTGAGATGTTCAGCCCACTGTGTGTTAAATATAAATTTGGATTCCCAGTAACTCAGGACAATGTTGGCATATGCGGAGGCACAAGGGGTCCCCATTGCCACCCCTTTTTTTTGCCGGAATAATTCTCCACAGAAATACACAAAATTATTTTTCAGGATAACTTCCATAAGTTCTACTACCAATGCAATCATTTTGCCTCCCAGATTCGAATGTTTTGCCAGCATTTCATTAAACCATGTCAAACCAGTCTCATGTGGTATGCTTGGGAATAACTCAACCACATCCACTGTTACCATGTAGTTGCTTTCCTGATACAATTCCTTCCTTATACTCCTTAGAAACTCCCATGAGTCCTTACATAGACCTTTTAAAGATGTAGTGAGTTTCTTTAATATTGTGTCTATAAACTTCCCAAGTGGTTCGGTAATCCCTTTTGCTCCTGCTACAATCGGTCTAAATGTCAATGGCTGTAGCCCTTTATGTACTTTCGGGATACCAAACACGATAGGGGTGACTGGTTTAGGTACTAGAAGGTAGTTGTAAAGTCCCTCATTGATTGCTCCTTGGTACAAATTATCTTCCAATTTATATTTAATCTTGGCATAAGCAATGTTCTTCTCATTTACTGACACCTGATTGTATTGTTCAATGTCATGTAAATGTGTGTATAGTGAAGCCTCATAGTCTTGTTGGTACATCAGGACTACTCCCCCTCCTTTGTCTGTTTTCATAACTTCCGAACTCCCTCACTATTTAGTTTTTTAATCAATTTATATGATGCCTCAGGGAAATTAGTATTTTTTGACATGTCTTTAACTTTTATATTTCTTATTTCGTCCTCAACCATGTCTTCAAATGTTTTTAAAATGGGGTGTAATGGGGGATTCCATGTACTTCTCCTATACAGTTTTTCTTTGTCACTTGAATTTTGCTTCAACATTGCTGTTACATTTAACTGCCTTGTAAAGAGTTTCAGATCTAAAATTGTTTGCGATATATCAATGGAGCCTTGTGGGACAAAATGAAGTCCTTTGGTGAAGACTTCAAAAAATAAATCATTAACTTCAACTTCTGTATAGTTATATATAGAGAAATTCCCTTTTTTAACAACTAAGCAACCTTCATTGTGTTGTTTTCACTTTCTATGGT
Source organism: Protopterus annectens (assembly GCF_019279795.1). Lineage (NCBI taxonomy): Eukaryota > Metazoa > Chordata > Ceratodontiformes > Protopteridae > Protopterus > Protopterus annectens. Next base: position 1,136,494,897 of record NC_056725.1, on the reverse strand, counting down.
GGTATCATGGGGCTCTATAATTATGGTATCCTCAAGGGGTTCCATCTCCTGTTGTAATTGCTCACTTGTCTGTCCCTCTGCCTCCTTTGGCCAAACTGAAAATCCTGCTGCCCTGTTCTATTTTGATTCAACTGCTGGTTAGATTTCTGTGCCAACCGTTCACTCCTCCTTGGGCCCTGCTCCTCTGAACCATCGTAAAACACATTGTCCTGTTCTTTTTCAACATAATAACTGTTAATGTTCTGGTCCCTTGCCCATTTGTTTCTTCCATAACTCTTATATGCCTGCCCTGCACTATACTCCTGTAAATCTCGTTCCAGCTTTTTAACTTTTCTATTAACAATTCTAACACAGTGGCTGTCAATTTCTTTAAATGTATTATCATAGTCTTTCTTAATGCCATTAAACATTGCATCCTTAACAATAATATTGTTTAAGTTATTCACTTCCACTAACAATGCTGAAGCCTTAGCTTCGTAATCTTTGATCATTAAATTCAACATTTCAAGCCCTGTTCTGTTAAAAAGGGCCGTGAGTTCCTTAAACAATTCACTTCCGGCTGAGCATTGTTAGGAATTTAGCAATACGTAGTCCCTTAGGGACTCTTTTTACTCTAACACATTCCACTAAATAATCTATTTCCAACTTAGTTGCTTTGTATGAATACAGTTTATCATTAAAGTCCTTTAACTTTATTTCTAAGTTGTTGTCTGCATTATCACAGATTTGTGTCATACCTTGCCCAAAAGAAAAACATTTAGATGTCCATTTGTTAAAGTTAAAGTCTTTATCCATCCCCGTTCCGTTGTGTTGGTTACCGCCTCTCTTACTCCTCACTTGCTGCGTGTTTTCAACATTTACATTCACGGTACCTCCTGTTCCATTGTCATCAAGAAAATGTGTTGTGGGTCTACTTGGCCCGATGTTAACATTTGCTAGCAACTGTTCTTGGTTGGCTGGTATCTCCTTACCGCTCTGTGAATTGGCGTTCGATAACAGTCCCGATAGCTGAGAAAGCAGGCACATAACCTTTTTAGTTGACAAAGGCTGTGCAATAAGAATGCACTACATGCTGTCAAATAAACAATTGTCATACAAGCTTTTAAAAAGTTTTAAAAAGTTTCAAAGTATGGTAGAAGCCACGGGGTAGTTAAAACAACTTGGTTTGGTTGCAAGTGGCTATACAATATTTATATGAAGATTCCATTTAAAGTTTTAAGTAGCAAATGTTTTGTACATGTTTTTAACAATTTTAGTGCAATGTGAATAATATTTGGTTAAGACATAAATAAAGTAATAGGGAATTTAACATATTATAAATGTAATTAATGTGTAAATGGAAAGTAAAGGGCTGATACTCCTTTAAAAAATGAATGTGAAGCAATCTAGTTTAATTGATTGTCAATTAAAATATTTGGGTTGAACAAGGGTAATATAAAAAGACCCATCACCCAAAGTAAAAATGTCTTGAAAAAGCCTGGGAGAGCCCGGGTGAAAGCGCTTGACTTTATATGCTTGGAGTGTTTGTCATTTTCTACGCTAAACTAGTGGAGCTGTTTTTTATTAAAAAATCTTTTACTCAGCATTTGGTTCGTGATTCCTGCATCTTGGTGACTTAGGATTACCAGTGAGAATATACATTACTTTGTGGCAGTTATTTCTGTATTTATTCAGTCATTTGATTCAAATCAAAGCTCCAAGATGTACTGTCACCCATACAAATAGCTATAATTGATTGGTGATCACGTGTGTGTGTGTGTGTGTGTGTGTGTGTGTGTGTGTGTGTGTGTGTGTGTGTGTGTGTGTGAGAGTGTGTGTGTGTGTGTGTGTGTGTGTGTGTGTGTGTGTGTGTGTGTGTGTGTGTGTGTGTGTGTATGTGTGTGTATCTGTGTATGTGTGTGCATGCATGTGTATGTGTGTCTGCATGGCTATTGGGTTATCTGGATGTATCTGTGTGTGACTGGATAGGTGTGTGTGTGCATGTTTCTGTGTGTGTGTGTGTGTGTGTGTGTGCTTGTGTGTGTGTTTGTGTGTGTGTGCATGTATTAGCTTCAATGAGTGGGTGCTGAGACAGTATATGGATGAAAGTTACTGACACCATCTGCACCATCTGTTATTTGATTGCAGGTGATGGAATTTGACCTGTTGCAATAGAACCCCACACCATTCCAATTACCCCCACTCATTTATTTGCTTCTTTTAGCACTCCCTTGTTTTGAAATCACCAGCCAGCACTGGGAACGTCCATATTTTTACCATATATTTTTACTCTATTCATCAAAAAATTGGGGTTTTCTGACAAAACATGGAGGATTGCAGTCACTAAATAATGACATATTTCATATCCTTCAGGAAATACTTACAAATGAAAAACCTTTTATTTTAGCAACTTTCTAAGTTTATAAGATCAATATTTAAACTCTGTCCCTGATTGTAGGACTTTGTTCCTTCAGTATGTTTGGCTTTATCTAGAATGCTTGTGCTAAGAGGTTGAGAGCTATAATGGTTACAAACAATGTTGCTGTTCTTAGAAGCAGAAGGGGAGGTGGAGAAGAAAGCTGAGATGGCAGCAGATATGATAGAGATGAGATTCCATTTATTGTAAAATGTGACAGAAAATAAGAGGAATGGAGGAGTCAGTGACAGTGTTAAGAGTGGAAGCATTAGAATGAAGGCCATGATACACTGTGGGGGCATATATTCAGCCATGTTTAAAAAAATAAAAGGAGTACAATGAGTTGTGAAGGAATTTCAAAGTGGGCAAAAAGGCATAGGTTTAAAGATTCATAAGTGTGTACTAGGCTAATGGCCTTCAAGCCTTTACAAGCCTAGCCCATAGGATTACCCTGACACCGTGCCACCCGACATTAGTCCCCAGTGCCTCTGTTAAGTAGAGCCACTGGAGTGATCCCTGGGGTGAATTTTCCCATCCACTCATCAAGATTTCTCTTGAAGAGGGCCAGTGAGGTGCTCTGTTTGACATGTATGGGAAGTCTATTCCATAGCATGGGCAGTCTCTGGGTTATGAACCTGTCCCTCCAGCATGTTCTGTTGATTGTGGTAATGAGGTTGAGATCTCTGGATTGTGTGGTGCAGAGGGATTGGGATTTCTTTAGATGTAGCATTTCTAACAGAGCTGGGTCAGATAAGGCTTTGTAAGTCAAGCAGAGATTGCCTCTAAGTAGGCGATATGAAACAGAGAATAGTTGGAGTTTTTTGAGTCTGTCCATATAGGACAAATGTTTAAGGCCTAGGATCATCTTTGTGAGGTACTTTTGCAGGCTCTCCAGTTGCTGCAGGTGTCTAGTGAGGTACATGCCAAATGGGGCATTGTACTCGATGATTGGCCTAATGAGGGAAGAGTAGAGGGAGACAATGACCTCTTTCTTCCTGGATGCAAAACCCTTAGTAATGAGATGTGCCACATAGAAGGACTTTCTGACCACAATGGCAATGTGGTAGGCAAAAGAGAGGTTGCTGTCAACCTGCATCCCCAGATCTCTTATAACGCCTTCAGTGTTCAGTGGGTTCCCATCGATGTGGTAACTAGTGGGAACTGAGTTTTTCCCAAAGGGGATGATGATGCATTTTTTGTCATTAAGCTTAAGGCCATGGTTTCAACACCCGTCGCTGGTTTCAGTGAGGCCTTTCTGCAGGATGTTTGCATCACTTGGGGAGTTAATAATGGTGCCCAGCTAGCACTCATCTGTGAATTTGGTCAGTCAGAGTCCTTCCTTGTTGGCCTGGACTTCTGAGAAGTAGATGCCAAACAGGAGAGGACCCAGGACCGATCTCTGTGGGACTCCACTCGTGACTAATAGGCAGTCTGACTTGGAGTCCGCTACTTTCACACTGTGTACTGTATTTGTGAGCCAGTTTGCAACTCACCTAATGATATAAGGGTTGATGCCTAGTTTGTTGTGTTTATCAATAATTCCTGAGTGAGGAATGGTATCAGAGGCCTTGGCCAGATCGAGGCAGGCTGTATAAACTGCCTTACCTTCATCCACTGCTCTGGTAACTGATTCAAAGAAGTCAACCAGGTTGAGCAGGCATGATCTACCTTTCACAAAACCAGATTGCATGGGATATAGAGTATGAAGATTCCCTATATCCTTGTTAATTAGGTCCATGATGATGCTCACCATAGCCTTACATATCAGACTCATCAGGCTAATGGGGCAATAATTTCCTGGGTCTGTAGTCGCTCTTCCTTTATGGAGAGGGATGACTGTAACAGTGCATCATTTAGTAGGGACAAAGCCTGACATGAGGCTGTGAGTGAACACAGCACACAGATGTGGTGCCAGTTCACTTTGTAATTCATGTAGAACACAACCAGGGATATTGTCAGGTCTGATGGAATCTGTATTCTTGGCTTTAGACAATGCAGCTTTAACCTGTGCTGCAGTAATGCAGGGTGCCTGGCATTCTTCCTGTATTGAGATTAGTCATTTGGGGTGGAGAGAGGGCTAAAGTCGGCCAGTATGTTGGCAATGTCTGTTGGCTCAGCATAGGAGGTACCATTGTGCAGTAACTCAGAGCAAATCTGGTAATTGCTATGGAGATTCTTGATATAACTAAAGAAGGCTTTGTGGTTGTTTTTAGTGTCTGCCGCAGTTCTGCCTTCATAGCTGGCTTTGGAGGTTTTGATGAGAGATCTCAACTTTTTGTTGAGGCTAATCAGGGAATTTTTCCAGTCTTGGGACTTCACCTTTTTCTGCAACAGTTTCTTCCCTCTGTTGTAGAGTTTATTAATGGCAGGGGACTTCCTTTTTTTGGAGGAGAGCATCTTGGTTCTGTTGGGTATGGCTAGCTCCATGCATTTATGTACGTGTTCATACAGTGCATTGGTGTATGATTCGGCAGTCATGCATCTATTTTCCATTGGCATGGGTGCCATGAAGTTAGCCACCTCTGTTTTTAGGAGTCCAAAGTAAGCTTTGGAGAAATTTTTCAGGGTGGATACTTTTGCGAGGGGTATGGGTGAGATGTGGATTTCCATGGTGTCTGGTTTGTGGTTGAATCTAACCAGGGAGGAATTGACTATTGGTGTAGAGCAACGGTTGCCCATGTTAGTAATAACCAGGTCAAGGTTGTTGCTTTCTCTAGTGGGGGTAAGAATGAGCTGGTCCTGGGCACTGGAACTCATGAATTCCAGGAAGTGTTGGGCCAGTGCATTGGTGCTTGAGTAGTTTTCCCAGTTGATGGAGGGGTATTTGAAGTCTCCTATTATGACAGTGTTGGGTTGGATCTTGATAGATTCTAGGGTGCTTAGGAATGTGGAGTGAGAGTCTAGAGACATGGTTGGGGACCTATAGCAGTCTATGACCTGGATCGCAGTCTTACCCAATGTTAGATGTACCTGAAGTATCTCAGATGCATTATACTGGGCTACTAGTCTGGAGGTGTGCATATCCTTTATGAATATGGAGACACCACCATCTATGGAGCTTCAGTCCATGTTTCAGGGCCGAAGGTGTGGAATAAGTTATAGCCTGGTAGTGCAGGGGTGCTTTCTGCTGCTTTAAACGAGGTTTCCATTACAGCACAAATGCCGATGTTTTCCATTTTGAGGAGTGTTTTGAGCAAGTGCATCTTGAGATTTAAACTTTAAGCATTGAGCAGCATGACCCTCAGATTTCATTTATTTATAGCTGTTATGGTGGTAATTTGATCTTTGGAACTCCACATAAATAAGGCACTATAGGGGTGGCAAGAGCCTTAGCCAGTACCGAGAAACCCAGGGGTGACAGATGCAGGCGATCTCTGGCAAAGCATCGAGGTCTGTCAATCATGTCATCTCAAGCAGACAAATACTGGACCCCTTTGAATGACACCAGAAACGTATCCAATTGTTGAAGTCAATCATTTTTTGTTTGTACTGCGGTATCATTCTGGGTGAATGTAGGATACTGCTTAGGGCTAGTGTCATATCTGCCTGGGCCACATAATCTGAGAGCTCCACTATGTCTCTTTTCATGTAGTCCAGGGAGGTTCATCTCAGGTCATTCACACCCACATCGACAATGACAGAGTCATACTTGTTGTGGAGTGACCTGAGTGCATGTGTTATGTGTCGGATTCTGGCACCTGATAGACAGCTGACTGTTACCTTCTCCTTATTCAACCTAGTGAGTGGGAAATCTGCTTTTGAAGTAGACCCATATATATATATATATATATATATATATATATATGTATATATATATATATATATATATATATATATGTATATATATATATATATATATATATATATATATATATGGATCTCCTACTATTCAACGAAAGCACATTTCACCGAAAATCAAATTAGTGTGCACTTTTCACCGAAAGCACAATTCACCGAAAACACAATTCACCAAAACACATTTCACCGAAAGTTATATATGGCCTTTTCCCCACTGTAGTACGACCCTGGAGTTAGTATATATAGTAAGGGGGGTGTGGGGGGCACCACCCCCCACATTGGGGGGTGTGGGGTGCATAGCCCCCCACATATTTTATGTATATATTATTGTCAGATAACAGTAATATATTGCAATTACATATATCCATGTATATAATTCAAAATATTTAAAATATGTGGGGGGCTACGCCAAAGACAACCACAAGGCATTCTATAACTATGTCAAGAATCTAAATGGCAATGCTCAGGTCTGCTCTTAGCTAAAACAGAATGGCATTAAATATACTGATCCCAAGGATATTGCCAATATCCTGACAGATCGATTCAGTGCCTAATTCACCCACCTCTCACCCCCTAAATGGCCCATCTCAATACCGGAAGATTGCCAAATTTCAGTAATAACGGCCACACAGGTACAAAACACACTCTCCAAAGCTAAGAATACAGCATCCATGGGACCAGATGACATCTCAGGCTGTGTGCTACATGAACTACAATATTAACTGGCACCTCACCTAAGTGTCATGTTTAATCATAGCCTTACCTCAGGTTTCGTGCTCACTGAGTGGTGCAGAGCTACAGTTATCCCACTCCACAAGGGGGGATCCACCTTGGATCCCAGAAACTACCATCCCATCAGTCTGACAGGCCTTATCTGCAAGGCCATGGAGCGTATTATCATGGAACTTATAAACAAAGACATTGGCAACCTTCAAACACTGAACCCCACCCAGTATGGGTTTCTGAAGGGCCAATCTTGTCTCCTGAACCTGATTGACTTCTTCGAATCAGTCTCCAGAGCCATGGAGAAGGGTAAGGTGGTCCACACAGCCTATCTAGACCTTGCCAAGGCTTTTGACACCACCCCCCACTCTGGAATCATAGATAAACTTACTAAGCTGGGCATTAATCCCTACATCACCCAGTGGGTTGCTAACTGGCTTACTGATAAAACTCACACTGTAAAAGTAGCCAACTCCAAATCCAGCTCCAGACAAGTGAAAAGTGGAGTACCTCAGATTCAGTCCTGGGACCTCTCTTATTTGGCATCTACTTCTCTGAAGTACAGACCATCACTAAGGGACTCTGGCTAACAAAGTTCGCAGATGACTGCAAACTGGGAGCCATCATTGAATCCCCAAATGATGTGGATACTCTACAAAAGGGCCTTACAGAAACAGATGCTTGGTGCCAGAGCCATGGGCTCAAGCTCAATGCCAAGAAATGTATAGTTATCCCCTTTGGGAAAAAACATGTATCCATGAATTACCATATAGGTGGCAGTACACTAAACACAGAAAGTGTGATAAGAGACTTAGGGACACAGGTGGACAGTGGTCTCACCTTCGATAACCACATTGCCACAACAGTCAGGAAATCCTTCTATGTGGCACACCTCATCACTAAGGGCTTTTCATCCAGAAAAAAGGAGGTCATTGTCCCACTGTACTCATCCCTCATTAGACCCATTATAGAATACAATGCCCCATTTGGTATGTACCTCTCAAGACATCTGCAACAACTGGAAAGGCCGCAGAAATACCTCACTAAAAGAATCACAGGCCTAAAGCAGATGCCCTACGCTGACCGCCTTAAAAAACTCCAGCTATACTCTGTCGCATATCATCTACTCAGAGGCGATCTCTGCTTAACATACAAGGCCATGTCAAACTCAAAGCTGTTGGACATGCTACACTTAAAGAAATCCCAATCCCTCAGAGCCACACGCTCCAGGGATCTAAACCTTGTCATCACAATAAACAAAACATGCTGGAGGGATAGGTTCCCGACCCAGAGGCTCCCCAGACTCTGGAATAGATTGCCCATACATGTCAAGCAGAGTGCCTCTTTGGCCCTCTTCAAAAGGAACCTTGACGATTGGATGGGAGAAAGGAAATTCACCCCGGGATCATGTCAGTCGCCCTGCTAGACAGGGGTCCAGGGAAGTAAACAGCGTGGGAAGAAATAGCCAGGGAATTGTTATGGCTAGGCTTGTATAGGCCCTAGGGCTGATAGCCTAGTACCAACCTATGAACCTATGAACCCACACCCCCCCCTTACTATATATACTATCTCCAGGGTCACACTACAGTGGGGAAAAGGCCATATATAACTTTCAGTGAAATGTGTTTTGGTGAATTGTGCTTTCTGTGAAAAGTGCACAGTGAAATGTGCTTTCAGTGAATAGCAGGAGATCCATATATATATATATATATATATATATATATATATATATATATAAATATATATAGATAGAAATTCAAGGGGTTTGTGAGGGCTTCTTTAAAGGAGAACAGTGATGTTCAATATTCACACTTTTTTCTGTGTTTCAGGAGTCAACAGTCCAAGTCACGTAGGGTTGCCAGCTTTCTTTGTGGCTAAAACCGGACTAAGGTCACGTCCCTCGCATCACCCATAACTTCACCCATTCCCACCCCCTCTCCCAACCATGCCCTGCCCATTTTGTGACATCACTGTGACATTAGCTGATGGGAACACCCTCTTTTTTGTTCCGGATGCCTGCTTTCAGCCGAATACTCCCCAGTTGCCATAAACACTTTTCAAAACTCTCAGTGTGCATATTGTCTTCTGCTTTACTTCTACAGTGATTACAGATATTTGGCTTTAATTTAAAACATTTATTTCAAATTTTATAGCCAGGGTTGCCACCTTTTAACAAGGGCAAAGTGGGACATGGGGGTGTGGTCAACAGGATAGGGGTGTGGCCAACATGACACTGGCCACACCCCCACCACGACATCACCAGAGTTGTTAAAGGAGATGCAGTATTATAGAGGAATGGAGCAAAAAAGAGTTTACAAACAGTTTGAAAAAGGTCAAATAGTAAATGAGGTAATGTAGGGGGCATTTTGGCCATTGAAGACTAATATTAACACAGCTTGTAGAAAATGAAATGCATTATTTTTACCACTGAACATGCCCACCACACCCCACAAGACAAAAAAGTTAACCATATTCACTGAACCAAAAAACAGTAAAATGAATGAGAATGCACAGTGGATACCATAGACTTAATTTAGCTTTTGACCACAGCAGTTAAGAAATGTATGGCACTAATTTACACAGCGCAATGATCTATTAATAAACATGCCCAACAGCAGCACTGGTCATAATCTGATTATAACGAAAACAGTAAATAAGTATGTTGAAGACATCACTAAAACACAAAATAAAAACTTTGCTACTTAGACGCAAACTACCCTGTAACATGGTTTAGCACAATCTCAAATACATTGCATTAACTTCAGAGCATCCATCCACAAAAAAAAAAAATAAATGGGAAAAAAGTCCAAACATTTTAACTTTTAAAAATACTTCTTGCAAGAGAAGTAACAAACTACAATGTACAGCAGACTCCATGGGCTCCTTTTACCTCAAAACATAGCAATTAATCCAGCACAGCAATGCAATAAACAGGCCCAAGTAAAAGTAACACACCCATATTCACATTACAAGCAAAACAGTACATTTTAACCTTATTAAAATGCATAATAAATTAAATGCACACATTTACAAGTATAAATGAAAACAATCTTGAAACAGCTTTGGCAAATTGGCAACGTGTACCTACTAGAATAATAAATGAATTACATTAACTGTTAACATTCTCCCTCAAAAGGTAGACTTGTACCACATAGACATGGACTTGCAGGAACAGGAAAAATTACCTAAACAGTATATCGTAACTTCCTGAAAACAGCATTATAGTGCATATTTCCATACAAAAAGTACAAACTATGCACAAACAATTCCTATATGCATACAGACAATACCCAGAAAAAGCTACGACAATAGAAATGCATCACACTAAGTTTATATTTCACTGCCCCCCAACAGAAACAAACAACTTCTATACACAGTTCAGCCTTTTAAAAGTAATGCTTCCAAATCATACCCCCAAGCATAATAACAATTACATATACATTCAGGTTTTATATCTTTAAAACTACTACTCAAAAATATCAAACTAACTACTACAGATTTAAATATTGCGTACTGCACCCACCATCTGCCTTTAAACATTAAAAAAATTAAACCACAATATATTCCCATTTTAAACTAGTACAAAAGTCTCAAAATAACCACTGCACAGATTTAAATACTACATACTACATCCCCATCTACCTCTAAACATTAAAAACTTAAATAAAGCACACTATTCCCATTTTAAATAACTAAAGCCACAAAATGCAATTATCTACTTACCACTCACAGTTGGCTGGGCTGGCTGGCTCCCTTGCTGGCTTCTTTCCTGGCTGGGCTGGCTGGGCTGGCTCCCTTGCTGGCTGGGCTGGCTCCCTTGCTGGCTGGGGTGGCTGGCTGGGCTGGCTGGCTGGGCTGGCTGGGCTGGCTCCCTTGCTGGCTGGGCTGGCTGGCTGGGCTGGCTCCCTTGCTGGCTGGGCTGGCTGGCTGGGCTGGCTCCTTTGCTGGCTGGGCTGGCTGGCTGGGCTGGCTGGCTGGGCTGGCTCCCTTGCTGGCTGGGCTGGCTGGCTGGGCTGGCTCCCTTGCTGGCTTGGCTGGCTGGCTGGGCTGGCTCCCTTGCTGGCTTGGCTGGCTGGCTGGGCTGGCTGGCTGGGCTGGCTCCCTTGCTGGCTTGGCTGGCTGGCTAGGCTGGCTTCAATGCTGGCTGGGCTGGCTTCAATGCTGGTGAAAAAAATCAGATCTTTTGTCGCAGCTTCTATAGAGCTTAGTGCTCTACAGCTGCGACCTTTATGGGGCTCTTCAGAAGAAGTTCCCGCCCCCTACAATGGCTGCAGCCAATTACTGTGCTGCATTACCACCCGGACCTAGCAGAGAATCCCTCTAACTGCAGGTCCGGGTGGTGACGTAGCCGCATTGCCGTGGAAAAACCGGAAGTATTTTCGGCTTTTCCACGGCAATTTTAAAATGCGAAGCGCTGCAAGCGTAAAGGGGAAAAAACGGGACTTTTAAAGTCCCACGCTTGGTAAGCGCGGGAAGCGGGATGAGAGCACTCAAACCGTGAGTGTCCCGCTGACAACGGGACTGGTGGCAACCATATTTATAGCACAAACCACTGATACACATTTGCTAAATAAAGCAATACAGTCTCTCAATGAAAACAGACTTAGCATTAAAACTACTCTGCCTTTAAATTTCACATTCACCGAAACAGCATTGCACATTATTTTCCCAAGTTTAGGATGATAACATTTTAAAATGTTCTAAGAAATGACACAGTATTAACAACAATCATATCTTACATCAATAACACAGACCTGAAAATGTATAGCATGGTCTGAAAATACATGTTTAGTATAAAACAATATATAATGACACAACTGGTCTTGCAGCTTTTGAAAAATGAACCTATGCCTTTTATAGAAAGCTACAGAGCATATGCTTAATGTGGACAATTAGTGGATGGTCAGAAAACTAGCAGGGTAATCAATTTACATACCTTTGCTATACCAATCTTAGTATGTCACAAATAACAATTAACCACAGCTGACTCTCAATTATAGAGCATTATATCAAAAGACACGTTAGTAATATTAACAGGTGAGATACTATGGAAACAGGTAAGTTTGCCCTATTTTATCATTCTAAAATATTTTAACCACATTCAACAGCTTTAAGCAACATAATTTTAAAGGAATTGCAATAAAAACTTTCCCTTAAGTTAATTACATTTCAGATTTGTTCCTGTAAATATATCACATACAACAGTAACAGCAGTATAGAAATGAATGTGATAGGTTAGAGAATACAAGGAGAGGACATCCATTATAAAAAGCATTAGATAGAGAAGGGTTAGAAAAGGGTCAAAGAATGAAAAGAAAAGGCCAGTAAAAAAGAAGGCAGCAGATAGCTAAATTACAAGTCTGTTAGTGTGCCAGAGTCTGGAGATATTAGGCAGGATAGTATGCCAAACATAAAACACAATAGCTACTCAGAAACAGATATAATTCAAAATTCAAATCAGAAACAGTACAGTAGCTACATAATTCAAATGCAGTTCATAATAAATTCCAACTGGGCAATAGTATCAAACAGATCAAATATCTCTTGCAAAATGCACAGTGAATAAGCGTTGCTTTAAACATGATATAAACAGTTGCAACATTAGAGACTGGGCAGCAGTTTACCACATTAAAGATCAACAAAAATGCAGTTAGATATATGCAGAAATAAAAAAATGCTATATACAAAGGTAACAGAGCAAGCAGTTGGCTTATTATAGGACTAAATAGATGAAGCTGCCTTTACACTGGTGTTATGCTTTTCACAGAAAGAATACTCCATAGTAGTACACAACAACTAACATTGCACTTTCTTGTAGAATGACTCAGTTGCTCTCCTTTTCATAGCAGTGGCAGCCTCACACACACACACACACACACACACACACACACACACACACGCACACACACACACACACACCTACCTCTCTGATTTTGTCCAACCATTCATTGTTGTTGTGGTCCGCTGCGAAGTCCAAACTCCAGACGTCTTCTGGAGATTAGAATTCAAATTCCACCACTCGGTCGGAAGATGAAGACGTCATGTAAACAATTTCAGCTTCTTCTGTGTCAGTGCGTGCAACCAGACACAAAGGGCATTCTTAAAGTAGAACACCCTTAAAATAAAAAGTATTTTTTTTAATTAAATGAAAAGATTTTGTTTTTTCCAGATAAGAAAAGGCAGTCGCTGTTTTCCGGACAGGGTCCCTTATTTCCAGACAGTCCGGAGTCAGGTAATGGCTCTAATTATAGCCAAAAAGCACACCAGGACCACAATAAGGAGGGGACAGAGAGAGAGAGAGTAAAGATGGCACAGGAGAAACACTTGAGACCGTGGCAGTGGCACAAAATCCGGACTTCACGTGTCCGGTTTTAAATAAAATTTGTAACTGGACAATTTGTCAGAAAACCGGACAGTCCGGTCAAAAAATGGACAGATGGCAACCCTACACTCACGCTATTTCAATAGGGTGCTGAGAAGAACCTACAAAGATAAAGGGAAAAAATATACACATGGACATTATCCAGAGATCCAAATCAAATCCTATACTTTGTGCTTGGGAAGACAAAGAACTCAAACCATTATGCCAACATTAGGCTAAGCTTATGGGTAGTTAAATCTTAAAGTGATACTCTGTAAAAGATAAAAAAAAATCTGAATTTTATATCAAATCATATCTTGCATCCTTGAAGTGCTGCAATGGAATAACTACCTGAGTTTTAATAATTATGAGACTGTATTGTTAAATACATCTGGACATTTTTGACAGTTCAAGAATTATGATTCTGGTAACCTAATTTTAATTACATGACTCTTCTGCATAAAGCAATAGTAGTGAAATTTACATATGCCTTGGAAAATTGTTTTTGCAGAGATCCAATACAATCTTGAAGGCTACAACAGCAAAATTAAAATTAGCAAACAGCTGCCAATTAAATAGAATGATGTAAAGTAAAACTGTTTTGCTGCATAATAAGGTCCTTCTAACTAACAGTTTGACCAACTGACTATATGCATGCTTTTGCAAGAAGATACAATGGTCTGCATAATTCTGTCATTTTCTGATACATAATTTTGACAAGTAATATGCAGATGCATGGTATAAAACTCAGATATTGTTTTTCTTTTACAAGAATTGGAACACCGGACAACTCACTCTGAGATAAACATTCTTTCTCACAGGCTATGTGCTGTGGTATAGGCTCGGGCACTGGTCTAAAATGTTTCCAATTCTGCCTAGAAATTGCTCCTTCAGATTCCACAATGTATGATCTTAGCTCTGGACCAATATTCTTCACATACCTCTCAAGTGTACCTCATTACGAGGAAAGTGCCTCATTTGGGGGTCTTAAAAAGTTCATGTTCCTCAAAGTTCCTCAATGTTCCACATTGAAAGACTCTGTCACACATTCAGTGTTAGGAATTCTTTTAAGTGAAATCCATGGTAAATTGAAATGAATCATATTAATTCATTAAAAGATCTTTTTTATAAGTAAAACCAGCATATTTTAACCATCCTATGTCCTTCCTAGTTGAAGGTGATAGTAAGCCATTAGTATGTGTTCCACATTTTGCCCATTTGTTCCACATTATGAGGGCTAGTGTTCCTCATTTTGGAGATGGAAGGTCGAGAGCTATGATTCTTCACGACACCAATCTGATCATAACTTTTCAAAGTTTGCATCCTTACCACTACTCCCTCTGGTAATGGATTGAGCAGTTTGCTGGTCTTATCGTAGTAGGACTTCTGGGTTAGGCGTTTCTTCAACAGATTGGATTTCACTAACCTGTTGTTCTTGACACATGGAACCAACAATTGACTACTGATTGGTAATGTGGTTCTGGTTTGTCTTGACAGAAGCCTCTGAGCAGGTGAACCAAGATGTTTATCACAAGAAACATTTTTGAGGGTCAAGAGATTCAGGAAAACATCACCATTGTCTCATTTAGACTTCTCAAATAACTGTTTTGCACTTTTAACTGTGAGTTCTGCCAAACCATTTGACTGTGGGTACTCAAGATTACTTGTGACATGAGTAAGGTCTCATTCTTCAGCAAATCTTTTGAACTGTTGGCTTGTAAACTGTGTGCCATTGTCAGAAATAACTTTATGCTGACTACCATGAACAGCAAAATGAAGCTTCATCTTAGTAATGATAGTACTGCATGCTAGGTTAGGAAGTAGGTCAATCTTGAACCAGTTGGAGTAAGAGTCTACTAACACCAAGTAATGTTGACCATTCAACTTGAAGATGTCTGTGGCTACTGTCAACCAAGGTAGTTCTGGAATTTGGTTAAGCTGAAGTGGTTCTTTCTGTTGATGAGGCTTTGTACTATTGCATACCAAATAAGAAGAAAGTGCTCTCTCAATGTCTTGTTACATAGAAGGCCAAAATACTAGTCCTCTTGCTCTTCTTTTGATAGATTTTGTTCCTGGGTGACCATGATGCATGATAGTAATGCACTCAGGTTGCAAGGACATTGGAACAATTGCTTTTGGACCTTTCATAATGATACCTTTGTTAGACAGAATCTCATCTCTGTATGGAAAATAAGGTTGCACTTCTTGAGGTAAACTTGATTGCTATGACGGCCATCCGTGACTGATAAAGTGGTTGAGCCTCTGGAAAAATGGATCTGTGGCTGTGTGATCTCGCAGCTCATCAAGACGTGTGGAAGAGAAATCTCTCACTTCCATGACTTCAAAATCAAGGTTCTCCTTCTGGTGCTGTTCTGTGGTGTTTCTGGGTGATTTAGATAAGGTATCAGCAAGATAAAGAAGTTTGCCTTTCTTGTAAACAAGGTTGAAATTGTACTTTTGCAATCTCTGCATCATGCTTTGCAGTCTGGATGTGGCTGAATGCATTGGCTTTCTCAAGATAGTGACTAATGATTGGTGGTCCGTTTTGATCTGGATAGGTCTCCCATAAAAATAGTCATGGAACTTCAAACATGCAAGCACAATTGTCAAAAGCTCTTTCTTAATCTGGGCATACTGCATCTCAGTTTGGGTAAGAGTTCTCAGTGCATAGGCAACACGTTGATCCTCTTGTAGAATGACTGCAACAAGACCAAATTTCGAAGCATCACAGGAAAGAGTAACTGACTTGTGAACATCATAGTACCTGAGAGTTGGTGGACTAGAAATTCTCTGTTTCAGGACATCAAATGCTCTTTGGTATTGCTCTAACCAAGACCAGGTTACATCTTTGCGTGTCAGCTCTCTAAATGGTGCTGAAAGTTGATTCAAGTCTGGAATGAACTTACCTAGTAGTTGACCATGCCAAGAAAACATTGCAGGGATTGAACATTGTCTGGAGCTGGCATCTTTAGAATGGCTGCTTGCTTCTTAGAGTCTGGTCATAAGCCTGTACTCATAAATAAATGATCAACACAAGTAACTTCTTGTAGCCTGAACTTGCATTTGTGTGAGTTGAGCTTAAGATTCACTTGACGTGCCTTTTCTAGAACTTTTCTGAGGTTTCTGTCATGTTCTGCTTCATTGTGACCTCCTACCAGTATGCTGTCTACTATAATAGCACAAGGATACCCAGAAAAAAATTGCTCCATTGCAAGCTGAAAGACTTCACTTGCAGAATTTATCCCAAATGGCATTCTCAAAAATCTGTACCTGCCAAATGGAGTACTGAAAGTAGTCAGCAATGAAGATTTTTTGTCAAACTGAATTTGTCAAAATGAACTTTTTGCAAATAAGACAGAAAAAATAGTGGCATTTGACATCAAGACTGTGACTTCTTCGACTGTGCACATTGGATGATGAGGTCTTTTTAGCAATTTGTTCAAATCTCATGGATCAATACATATTCTGATGTCATCTGAGCTTTTCTTAAGAGCTACAACCATGTAAGATACCCATTCAGTTGGAGTTTCAACTGGGCATATCACACCTTGTTGCACCATTTTATCTAACTCGCTTTAACTCTGACCTGCATGGCTATTGGAACTTTTTGTGCTGGCCTGATAACTGGGCTGACCTCTGGGTTTAACTTCATGGAGTACAGAATTGGAAGTGTGCCTAGTTTGTCTTCAAAAAGATCAGGATAGGTAGAACAAATGTGCTGGGCAAAATAAGCTAACTTGGTGGACTTCCTTATTAAATGAAAGCAGTCCCATTTTCAAACTGTCTCTGAGCCCTAATAATGACTGAACGTGCCTCTTGACCACATAAACTAATAAGTCATAGCTTCTTCCAGCAGAGTAGCATGAAAGCACTACTGAGTCTTCACTTTGAATTTCTTCACCTCCATAAGCAACAAGCTGCACACACCTTGCCAAATCAAGCCTTTCACCATGACACACTGTAGCAAATGTTTCTGCTGACATAACATTGCACTTGGAACCTGTGTCAACTTTGAGCTCTATTGATTTGCCATTTATCAGAACAATACAAAATACTTAATTCTTTGTCCTTAAATCTACTGTATTGACCATTTCATGAAATACTGATACACCATCAACATAAAGAGTAGAATTACCACTGTCTAACTCATCAACTCGTTTCTTAAAATGTCCCCCTTTTGATAAAAGAATGTGAGCCTTTTTATTTACAAAATCTTTTGATATTGTTCCATTTATTCCATTTACGGCATTGTTGACAAAAGCTAAACACTTTTCCCTTTTAGATTCATGGCTTCCACCACAGTTATGACAGTTGACAATGAAATTAGGTCGGGGCCCATGCTTTGAGTTTCCTGACTCACTCTTATGCTTCACTGAGACTGTGCGAAGTTTGGAATGTGCTAGAAAGTTCTGGGGTTTACCAGTGAGTGCTGCAGGGTTACAGTTGCTGCCATGTGCTTGGGCCTGTTTCTCTTAATAACGTGCTGCATACAATCTGTGAAGGCTGCCAGCCTAGCTAGATAGGATTTTGTAGATAATGCTGTCATTTGTAAATATTAATGTAAGCCACATGCTTGTTCTCTTAAATTTACGAAAACTATGGTAAATGTTGAACTTCAAAACTGTAACCACATTGCATTCTGCTGAAGGAAAGCTGATAAGTCAAGCATTGTATAATTGTTTAATCTCAAAACTCGGAGCTGAGATGTCTGAATAAAGGAATTCTTCCTATTGTTTTGAGACCAGAGTTAATGGCTAGAATTTACATGTATAATGTCTTTTATTGCTCTGGCTTCCTGACCAGATGCAAGATTGCACTCTGAGTTTCTGTTAGCCTGGAAAACAGAGAATAATGATGTAGTCTGAAATGAGTCAGTGGTACTGTGTTATCAATTTAAGGACAGAGAGAGAGAGAATCATAGCATTTTTTATTTGTTTTCAGAACTGACAACATCATCAGCACTGCCTTGCTCTATATGTAAGTTTATTTTAGAACTGTGTTTGCTCTTAGATATAGATAAGAGATAGGAAGTCTAGTCTAGCTGTTTTCTGTATTGATGTCAGAACTTTTATACTGTATTATTTTAAGCATTTCTCTGTTATCTCTGAACTCTTGACTTGCACTATGTAGTAAGAAGTATTGTTTTTTGCTCTTATTATTTATTATTAAATATTTTCAAACCTTTCAACTGTGGCTGTTTTATGTAGAGATAATTTAAGATCTAGAGTACATTGCATGTATATAGTGATACTGTCCAAGCCACTCCAAATAAGCCTTTTTGTTCATCACACTTACCAGTTGGTAATTGGACACCCTTTGATAAGGGCCTTATTAGTAGCTGGTATTAGTGGTTGGTGGCAAGTGGTACTACTGTATAGTCTGGGCAGAAGGGGCATAGCTGCAGAACCTGTGCCAGCTTTCCCCAGGAGTGTCTGTGTGTTTGTATATAACTCATATCTCAAAGTGTGTGTGTGTCAGCTACTTGGGCAGGGACACAAAGCACTGGTTGGACAGAGAGGTTGCTGGAGGTTTTAACTTGACCACTAGGATGAGATCTGGACTGTATAGCTGTGCTAGTGGGGAATCTTATTGGGGAATCTGGAGAGAAAGGGAGAAACTAGCCCCAGACTGACTTGTGATCTCTGTGTGCTCTTAAGGGAAATTGTGTGTGTATTTGTTATCCTTCCCAATGTGGATGCCCCTCACTGGCGTTAGTGGTGAGGACTGAGGCTCCTTGATTGCTGGGCCAGTGTACGGGCATCACATATTAATTGTCTGGCAGTGGTGGGATATCCAAACCACATATTAATTGGTTGGCACATACTAACTGGCTTGTAGTGGTGTGGATAGTGAATTCCTGTAGCTTGTGTACAGTGATCACTGAAAGTGTTTTTGTACTCTAAATCAGCCATGCAGTGAATATTCAGACTTCAGATCACAATTGTTTTATTTCTTTTATGAGCTTAGTTAGTCAGGGAGAGCAGGCAAGCATGTCAGCAGAGGAGTATGGAAAGCTAACAAGGAGCCAGTTGGCTGAGATGTGCCAGGCTAAAGGACTGGTGCAGGGAAACCTTACTAAGGCAGACATGATTGCAGCTTTGGTCGCAGCTGAATCATAAAACAGCAACCAGGAAGATGATCAGACTAGACGTGGAGATGTACAACACTCAGGGAATGGACAACTTAACCTTTGTGCAGAGGACTTAAAAATCCATCTGGATCTAAAGAGACTTGAGTTGGAGGCCAGACATTTGGAAATGGAAGCTGTGGAAAAGGAGCAGCAGAGGCAGCACAAAAAGGAGATGCTGACTTTTCGCCAGAGTAATGGAGATAATGGGGGAAGGGAGTAACTGGACCCCAGAAGCACAAAAGGTCAGTAAATTTCTTCTGCAGTTTACAGAGGGGGATCATTTTGATAGTTTCATGCATATGTTTGAGAGGGTATGTAAACAGTATGATGTTGACCAAAGGCTCTGGGTACAGTTCCTGGCCCCCTTACTCCATGGTAAAGCTGTAACTATTTTTTTCCAAAATGTCTGACATTAACTGTTTTAATTATACCGCTGTTAAGAATTGTTTGTTAGAATTCTTTAAGCTAACACCTGAAACTTACAGGAAAAAGTTTTGTGAGCATAGACACAAGGCAGATGAAAGTGTATATGTATTTGTTATGTTATGTTATGCAATGTGGACGCCCCTCACTGGTGTTAGTGGTGAGGATTAAGGCTCCTTGATTGCTGGGCCAGTGCACGGGCATCACACCATCAACTTGAGCTTTATCACTGTGCCTTCTAGTGCTGTTCTCATTTGTAAACATATTTGTGTGCTTTTCTGTGAGTTCATATATCTGACAAATCTCAATGGCCTTATTCAAAGTTAAATCACTGTCACGAAGCAAAATCTTTCTCGCAGCATCATCTTTTATGCCACACACAAGTCTGTCCTTTATCAACTCATCCCTTAAGTCACCACATTCGCACATTTTAGCCTTATTTCTCAGGTCAGTTTTATATGCTTCAAAAGTTTCACCAGGCTTTTGATCCCTTGTGTAAAATAAGTTCCTTTCCATAGTAAGGTTTGTCTGGGGGCTTAGACGTTTTTTAAATTTACATTTTAAGCACTCTAGGTCATCCCTTGATACAGCCAGTACAACAATATGATGGTTTTCCCCTCTCTGGCATAGATGGCAGGTGTATACATAAATGAATGCTCCCTTTCTATAGCTTCTGACCCAGCTGAATTAAGCAGAATAAATGCCTTTGTACAGCCATCTTTATCAGAAAGTGCAGCCTGTATGAAAATGTCATACTCTTGCTCAAACACTCTCCAGTTCTCAGCAATATTACTGTCAATCACAAGTACACTGGGTTTTTGAAATCTGTCTGCCATGCCCACAAAGTGTACGCAAACACACTGAAAATATGGCTGCTGTAATTATATATGAACAAACAGTTCTGTGAGCTTGTAACAACATTCAATTGCACAGTGAACTCTTCAAAACACTTTACTTTGTGAAATATGCTCTGTAATGGCTGCATTATGCAAACTATGCCTTGGAATGGCTGTACTTTGTGAAATAGCTTTACTGTAACACTGCACAAACATGCAAACACTTTCTACACTTCTGATAACTCAGATATCTTTGCTTAATATGAAAATACATATGATTTGTGAAAATGCGGTCGTTTCCCTTTATTTTATTTATTTTATGCAATTTGGGCTTCATTTCAAACATTTTCCATAGTAATTTGAATACTTTTATCAATATCATACACATCAGTTTATGCAAATGTTATTTAAAACATTCTGTATGCCCTATTTTATATTATGCGAAAAGAAATAATGCTGAGCAAGTTTTAATACCTGAAATTTGTTTCTGACCTGTTTTGCAAAGTTTGCACATTTTTGGGATGATCTACTCCTGTATATTCCACCAGCATCTAAACAAGTGCCTTAAGTCATTTTAGCCAAGCCATTTCTGACTTCATGCCTCTTTTGATATGCTTCTTATAACACCATGTCCTGTTAGACATGACACTTCTGGCACCACAACACTCGTTTGTCTCTAACCATATAACAAGAAGGCTTGGGGTTTCATTCAGATGCTTTAATACATACAAACACATCAGGATGAATAGCAGCATCATTAAATATGAACGAACTAGTTGACAGAGCTCACATACATAATGCTTACATCTCAATAGCTAACTACAAAATGGCACTCAGACTTGCACATGCTCAGTATTTATACACTTGTGCAAACCCTTGGATAGCTTCTTAAAGGTATAAACACATATATTGATCTACAGTAGTGCTTTGGGATACAGGCATTTTTATATGTGAAATAATGCAATAACTACTGCCTTACATAACATGTATTTGCTAATAGTAGACTGTGTGACACTCCTGCACTTGTCCAGTAATCAAGGAGCCTCAATCTTCACCACTAGCAGCAGTGAGGGGCGTACACATTGGGAGGATTACAAGTACACACACAGTAAAGTACAATTTCCCCTTAAGAGCACATAGAAATCACAATCAGTCTGGGGCTGGTTTCTGCCTCTTTCTCCAGATCCCCAATAAGACTTCCCACTGACACAGCTATAGGGTTGAGATCTCAAGCCAAGTGTAGGGTTAACACCTGTCCCACTTTGCGAGGGAAAGTCCTTCTTTGGGGAGTTGTGTCCTGCAAAAAAGTTGTAAATATGGCAAATGTCCTGAGATTTTAGGACAACATTATTTCCTATATTTTATGTAATAGTTGCATAAAACAGTTATTCTGTATCTGAAACACCTAAGTGTTATAAGAAACAGAATAAGCAACTAAAATGCTACAAGAATAAGCTCTTATTTAGGCAAAAAAGTGAAGTTCTGTCCTTTGTACTGGCCGTGGGTATGTTTTGGCCCGCAAAATCTGATGTTTGTACCAAAAATGTCCCACTTTGGGCATTTGAAAAGGTGGCAACCCTAGCCAAGTGGCCAAGCCAAAACCTCCAGCACCCTCTCTGTCCAACCAGTGTTTCCTGTCCCTGTCCAAGTAGCTGACACACACACACAGACTTTGAGATTTGATTGATATATAAACACACACACACACACACACACACTCACACACACACACACACACACACACACACACACACACACACACACACACACACACACGGGAAAGGCTGGCACAGGTTTACTAGCTATGCCTCCTTCTGCCTAGACTATAAGGTAATACCAGCTGCCACCAGCCACCCTTACTTGTCAGCTATTATAAGGCCCTTAATAAAGGGTGTCTAATCCTACTATGTAATGTTACTATTATCCAAACGGTAAGTGTGACCGAGACTAAGGGTATTTAGGAGTGGCCTATACAATGTCACCAAATACATATGCAAGTACCCTAAGAGCTTAAATATCTCTAAACAAACTAGCCACAATTAAACGGTTTCAATATATTTAATAATAAATAATAAAACCACAAGACAATACTAAAACAACACAGTAACTACAGAGTTCAGAATCACAGGAAATATTTTAAAACAGCATTGCAGGACAGTCTGAAATAAATACAGAAAACATCTAAACTAATCTTTACTGTATTCCTAGCTATATCTAAGAGATACTATGCCCTACATAACTTACTTACAGAGCAAGGCAAATGCAGTGCTGATGGTGAGTGGATATTGTCAGATCCAAAGACAAATACAAAATACCCAGACTTTCTCTGTGAGAGTTCTTAAATTAATCATCAACATTATTGCTGGGTTAGCTCGGATGACATCACTGTTTGTCACCTGACTTTAGTTCCCAGGCTAACCAGATGCTAACATCTCTGTGTTAAAAATACTTATCTCTCAGATGTGCAGCTGCTAGGAAGTTACAGCGCAATAAAAACACTTTACATTTTAAACCTAGTGATTATTTCTGTTTCAGGACAATAGAAAAAAACTTCAAGCTCTAGACATTGTGTCTGCTTACTTGTGTTAGCTTATTAACTAACTTTTATAGCATATCGTAAAACACTTTTAATTTCAACTTATTTTCTTGAAACTTTGCAAGTTAACTATGTATGTCCCAACCTCTACTATTAAAACATACATTTTTCACAGGTATATAGTTTATATACATTTCTGTTCTTTTCTAGTAGGGTACACTGTGGTTACATTCTTGAAACTTAGTACATAACATACAGATCTGCACCAGTAGTTTAATATACACATACCATATAGTTCTCTTACATTTGTAAGACAAGCATATGAATCATATTTCTATTCACAAATGCCATATGATTTTTTACAAAATTCAAGATAGCTGGGCTGACAGTGTCATATTTCTATATAAAACATATTAATATTTTCAAGTGACATATAAATACAAAATTCCCAATAGCTAGACTGGCAGTATTTCCCTGGTGTCACAGACTGATTCTGAAATGAACCAAATAATTATATTTATTTATTTGAGAATTTGGCTGGGAAAAGTCTGACTGGGTATAGACCCATTTTCAGTAGAGGCTTGGAGAGAAAAGCTCCAAATACATAAAAAAATAGATAAGTACACAGAGAATAGAAGCTAGCAATAATATTTAAGTTTCAGTATCAATTAGCTGGGTAATAGTATAACATAAAACAAGAGTTAGTGAATACAATTAAGTTTCAGCATCAGTAAGATAAGATAAAACAAGAATAGTTGGACTGTACATTAAGGACTAACACGTTTACTTGTAAATCAAGTTATAGCTACAGATAGTTATGTGAAAGGATGGTACAGAAGAGGTAGAATAAAGTACAGTATTTAAGAAAAAATATATGAAGTAATGGATAAGTATTTGTAGTTTAGTAATGAGAAAAGGAGATACAGAGAGGAAGATGAGTTTTGAATAGGAGTAATAATGGGGTGGTATTAAAGTAAATGGGAAGGGGAAGATAAACAGAATAGTAACCAAAGGCTAGAGGACAGTATATATGGTAGAAGCGAGGAAAATAGGAGGACGGCTGGTATCTAAGTAAGATAGGGAAGGAGAAAGGAATAATTGGTTACTGGCAGACTAGACATGGCTGTGAAGTGGATTATGGAGACTCTAGGCAGGGTTAAGGCAGGAACACAGCTGGATGCTATAATATAATAAGTGGAAAAAGGTGCAGTAGACTGTCAGTGCTCTACTTTGTATGGCTGAATCATAAGAAGGCACATAGACCTACATCATTCATTCATTTGCTCTCTGATTCCTGATATTCAAAAAGTAACAGATAGCTATGCAGGAAGAAAACTCAATTACTTACTTTCCCAAGAGCTGCCTAGCAATGAAATGAAATGAAATGGATTTTAACAAAGCTGAGCTGATTCAGTTTTGCTTTCCTGGTTTGTTTCACAGCCAAGGAGAAGTGAATGCAGAGGCAGGATTTGGTGTGCTATAGTGCACTTCCCCTTGGGAGACAACAATGGTGGAGCGTGGAGGAGCCACCAAGAGAGGAAAGGGTGCTCCCAGGGGGAGAGGGTAAGCCACTTTCTAGGAACAACAAAATGACCAGCTCCCCACTACTTGACTTTTACTTGGGGGAATGGAGAGACAATTAGCATTACCAGGCAGGCGCAAATGGGCCATAGGGGTCTCATCTAACCCAGGAAAACAGAACAATAGGGTTGATTTGGTGTCAGTAGTGGAGTCATTGGGCAAGGTTCTGGGGAGCAAAAAAAAAAGTAAAAAGAGCCTTTATTATATCCCCTCCCCTCTATCCCATGGATTTTCCTGGTTTCTTCCTGTAGACTATTTTTACCAGTTTGATAGCCTATCCTTCTGTGATCTCAGGAATGGCACATAATACTCAACTTGTGGTCTGACAATGGTACTATAGAGTGAAAACATTATCTGTTTATCTCTGGAGTTTTCCCTAAGGATAAACCCCGGAATTTTCCTTACTACTGCACTTCCATTCCGCTCTTCTCATGGTGGTCTAAATCAAATATGATCAGCCACTCAGACCCTTTTCCCTACCGTTTTGTCATCTGCTCCACTTAATCAACTAATACTTTACATGAAGGGTGTTGTGGCATTCCTGATGTAGATGACATCTGGTTGCAATAAATCTCAACTCACACCTTTCTGCCCACTTGCTCTGCACTTTCAAATACTTCCCCAAAACTCTTCTCCATCATATGCTGCTGAACCTAATTTTGTATCATTAGTGATTGGGAGAATGTTGCACTGTATTTCTTCAGATCTGTTGGAAACCATCCCACTGTAGAGTATTGCAGGCACCTAACGTTCTCAATTATTCACTTCCCTCATTCCTGACATTGTACATTTCCCATTTATCCATGCAGAAATCCATTTCCTTATTTGGCCCCATTTTAACCCACTTTAGCTTTTCTATCAGCTCCCTATGATGGACTGAGTCAAAGGCCTTGATGAAGCCAAGGTAGATCATGCCTATTGGTAGTCCCCCATCAAGTTCACCTGTAGCCCAATCATAAAACTGGATCATGTTTGACTGACAGCTAATACTGGCTACTAAAGAGGTATTCTTAAACTAATCATAATTTAAGTACCATTAAACAGCATACACTGAGAAGTTTGGTCAATGCAATGCAATTTAATGCTTTAACCCATGTCTGTAAAACTCTGAGTGTCACAGATATTAGCTAGGTGGGAAAGCAGACTGTTTCTGAAAAATGAGTAGTTAACTCTTGCTGCTAATGTATGGTGGCAGCAGATTCCTGTTGGCTGAGCCAGCTTTGAAGAAACTTTTCTCATCAATATTTAAACCAGATTTAGGCCATTTTAAGATTAGATCATTAGAACACAATTACTAAAGGGGATATCTGCTGCTTCCAACTTATAAATAGTTAGTTAGAGTTGAGTAGTAGTCTTAATGAAAAGGTTAAAAGGTAACGCAAGAAAGGTAAATGATGGACACACAGTGATAGACATCCACTTAACTTCTTCAAGGACAAGCTGTGATACCTGAGCGAGAGAAATGAACCTGCAGATTTTATTATCTGTTTCTACTGGGTAGTACTGTTCTGCCTTGAGTTTAATGTGATTATGGGGATAGAATGCTCTGCTTTAGGGAAGAAAACACTAATGAAGAAACCACATCTGGATACGAGGGTTAGTGGATTAGAAATCCTGTAACAAGTTTCCATCTGTCTAAGTGCCTTATCACGGTTAACTTCAACATGATGCCTAAATGAAACAGTGGAGTTGATCCATAGACCAAAGTATTTATGGGTTTCCCTTTGTACAGTGGGTGTTCTGAGAAAGTCAAAGAGAGGCAGAGCTGGGGAGATTTAAATTTTTGAGCATTTCTAAAATGTATGCTTATAGATTCATTCAGTCCCATGGGATGTCCCTGTCTTCTGGTATTTCTTTACCATCTTTGCTCAATCTGAGCAGGTCTATCCCTCACTTCCCCATTTCTGCTATACCTAAAGCAACTTACTTTCCTTATTGATTCCTTCTTTTAACTCTTTTTCAACTTTCATCTTTGTTGCCCCATGCTCTCATAAGTTTTAATGCCCACCTGATATTCATTTTAGTTTTGTGCCTGCCCTTAATTTTCCAGCCCTCTTTTCTACCTCATGTAGGCCATATCTTGTGTCCTAATTGCTACCCCATATTCTTAAGTAGCCACAACAACTCTCTCCTCTTTTTCATATTTTACCTCTTCCACACCCCCTTGTCCATAGGCCCTGAGTACTTCATTATTGACCCATTCACATAGATTCTTTACATCCTCAGTTTGCTTTCATAATCCAGCCCCCTGAATGCACAGACCATCATATTTATACATTTATTCTTCCTTTCTCATTCATTTCTTCCATTCTAAACCCCACTGTGACACAATCACTATTGGCTAATGGTATGCTAAACTGGATGTCCATGGCCCTGGCTGCACTGCTTAGGACCACATCCTGAATTTTAACTTTCTGGAATAGCTCTGCACCAGGTGTCTACAACCTTATGATCCAGGACCTCAGTTAACTGCAATTCCCTTTATTCTCTTAAGCTTAGAATCTCCCAGTCTGTTCTTGGCAGATTCATATTCAACTTCTTCATGAATATCCCTTTTATCCTCCCTGGTACCTTACCCTTTCCTGTAGTCTCTCATCTTTCCTCTGTAATGTCTCACCATAACAAGCCACCAGCTATTCTGGTTTATCTATCTTAACCTAGGTTCTGATAGTGTATGGTTCCTTGTCCATTTCTTGGTTTAGAGTTCTTCCTCTTCCCTGATCTCATATTTGGTGCCCTCCTTTATTTATGTGCCATCCCTCTCTCTTTTCTGTCAATCGTGAGCAACTAATATGTAGGTACTTTCATTTCCCAGACCTTACATCTGTGATCCATTTTTCTGTGATACTAGCAGTGTCCACCTTACAGTCCTGCTTCACTCATTGCAGCTCCTATGTCTTAGTTATCTAGATGACCTGCATTGCACAGTAAGACCACCCATTCTTGTTTGTTTCTCAATGTTCTGTGTCTGTCTAGATTTTAAATCTGATGCTGAATATCTACCCCTTCTTTTTCAGTGACACTCTGTCCCATTCCATCTTTGTCTTTAACAGTCCCAACATTAAGCATGGCTGTCCTTCTGGTATAAGATGGATCCTGTCCATTGCACAGAGCTGAACTCTCTACCTGGTCTTCCCCCATCCTCCTACTTGTTCCAAACATTTCTACATTTCAGTGCCATAATCTTTTCTTTCTTCATTAAGCATGCTACTGTTATAAGCAGAACTTTTGAGCATACTACCTGTAATACCCAGTTATGGGGTCTCCCATCTCCCTAGTCCTGCTTGTTACCAGGTAACTCTTCTGATCAGCCATTGAATACACAATAAGTACCCATCTCTTCATATTGCTGGTCAATTTAGTCACCTCCTTCCACATCTTACTAAGTGTTAAGGCAAACAACCAGTCTTACTGAAATCTGCTGTCTCTCCTTTATTGCTTGTTTAGATAGTTATTCCCACTTCCAATTGAGTCTGCAATTATTAAAGCCCTCTTCGCTGCCTCCACATTCTCTCTCGCTCTCTCTATCTCACCTCCTTCATTTCCTGTCCCATTCCACTACCTCTCCTTCCCATAACCTTTCCCTTTCCATTTCTACCATTTTGCACTTCTCACTCTCTGTACTGGGTGCCTCACTTCCTGTGCTGCACCTAATCTATTCTTCACCCCTCGTATGCTTTTTCTGCAAGTCTTTTGAATGGTTGTACCACGTTTGCCAACAGCATTCCCACCAGGTTGAGTATCCTCCATGTCCATTTCATTCCTGCTCTCCTTGTGATCTTGGCTCTGGCATTGCTACCTTTGGCTGTATCTCCCATATATCAGTTTCAGTCCTCTTTGGATCTCTTTTTCCAGTATGGCTTCTTTCATCTTGTCCTCCATTTTGTGGCTGCAACTCCCATTTTCTCTCTGTTCCTTACTCTGTGTCACATTAACTTCCTGTATTTCTCTAAGAATATCTACCCATGTTCTCCTGTCATGTGTTTTTCTCAATCTACCCCATCTTTTCTCACCCCAGTCTGTCTGCTGGGCTCCTAATAACACCTTCTCTCAAGTCCTGCTGTATCCTTTCTCACCTGACTAGCTAGTCCACTATGGCTTTTAGCACCCATATTCTGCAGTTAAGAGCCTCTCTTCTGCTACAGACCATGCCATCCTCTGAAAGCTCCCTGAACTAAACTGCATTTTGAGAAACACTTCACAAATGTCTCTCCTATTCTTCTTGTCTGGTCTGTGCTATTCCTTTCATGCCCATTTGTGGAACCATCACTTTTTTATTTTTTTATTTTATTTTTTCTGTGGCTATACTTTTTTGACCTAGCAAGGCCTTTTTGGGAAGGTATTTTCGTTGATCTGCAAAGTAAATGCCAAACAAGTGTCAAAGTGAAAAGTAACTAGGATTGAATAAACCACTTGTTACATCACAATGGTCATGTGATCTTAACCAGGAAATTTAAACTGTGTCAGTTTGTTTCTCCATTATCTGATGGAGTTTGTTATGGAACAAACAAAAGCATTAATCTTTGCAAGTTTCTGTTGGTGCTTTTCTGAATTGGAATACACATTTGTGACTTTGTGATTGGTCTGAGTCTCTGCAGGCTCGCTGCTTTTTTCTTGGTTGTTTAAAGGATAAACAGTTATTTAATGTTCCTTAAAATTCCTTGTTCAGGGAGAAAGTGCAACCTCTGCCCACTATCTCTTTTTAATAAACACTTACAGAAGCAGTCAGTGCACAGCTAGTGCTGTTCAAATTCAGAAGCAGGTAATCTTGCATGAACTAGAGCAATAGTATGTATGCAAGATCACAACTGGAGGTGTTATTTCATATGAAATAATTAAAAGATTGAATTCCTACATAATAAAGTTTTGCTATCAGTAGAGTGATTTTGAAATAGACCTACTAGCTATGTGATTCTTAGAAAGGCCCAATGTGCTACATCATTTAAGCAATCATTTCTGATACCAGGTAGTAAAAAGTAACAGAAAAATATAGACAATATGAAGTTTTCACTTTATTGTACACGATTACAAATATTTGGTGGACTGTCTGCATGTGGATGTAGAAACAGGATAGTTTGTGATAAATGCAAATGAACTTGTGATAGGCAGTAGTACACTATTCAATTACAAATATGACTGCAGCTAGCAAATCAAAATTGATCATTGGGAAGCAATATACAGCATTTTGTTCTCAATAAAAAATAGTAATGCTTTCACAAGTGCTGTCAGATGGGGCTATCAAAAACTGAAACTGTTATATTATTACAAGTATCATTTGAGTGGTGCTTGCATGTAGATGTCAGTTGCAGAAAAACTTGCATTAAAAGCAGAAAGCAGAGAGCATTGACAGTGAAAGCATTCCACTGTTCAGTCATGAATGAGGGGACAGAATGCTAACAAAGTAAAACAAGTATCTGCTCACTGTGGTAGTAGTACTAAACAGATTCCTACATTTTCTTTGAAACAAATCTGAAAATGGCTGGTAGATTTCTCTTGAATGTTCAAGACAAAACAGTAAAGATAGTTTGCATATTTTTGCTATTAAACGTCTTTCAGTTCCACAGGAAGCTATAGTCTAAGCCTGATTTGCATGCACAATGCACTGCATATTTATCAGATAATTTGTTACTTTATAGTATACATTTGTGTGGTACATCAGGTTACTACAGCTTATTATTTTTGCCAGATTTATGTATTTATCTCTTCTTTAGGAAGCTACCAAAACACTTTTTAAATGCAGATAAGGCTCCTTGACAAGACATTGACTCATTTATGATTAACTCATAAACGAATGATCACAAATTAGCAAAACTTTGTGAAGAGAAACAGCATTCTGAAATACAAATAGAGAAACAATACTGGGGGTGCTTCTATGACCATCCAATATGGGAACTGCATTCCCACACTTCTGCTACCTATATATGACAAAACTGAGGTTGCACCATTACGGGCAAAACAGAAATCACCTGTAGACATTTAAGTTGTCTTTCCAGTGAAAGCCTGACAATCACATATTTGTGACTGACCATATGACAGGTGATCTCTAGTGGTCCATGAACAAGCCAGGTCTCCTCAAAGATCAGTGCACTTTCTGAAGTCAAAAATTTGCTCAATATTATTGGATGCATTTTGGGGATCAACCAAGACTTATCACTCACCTTCAGTTTGTTGGAAAGCAGCGGATTGTAGTTGGACTACTACAGTTCACAGATATGTAGATCAAAGATTAGGTTAGCAAACTCTTAAAATGGGAGCCAGTTTGTTCTTATCATAGTTATGCAGTTCTGAATGTCTGTAACATGACTATACAGGATTTTTAAAGATGTTTTGGGTTGGGAACATAAGAATACCATACCTAAGTTATAAAATATGGAAAACCTTTTGTCTTAGAGCAAAGGTGCCTTAAGGTCTTGCTTTGTAGTATAATTTAATCTGCTTATTGAGTTGTCAGTTAGAACTTGAATATATTACTGGAAGGTTAGAGACGGGTAGAGCTATATGCACAGATAATGAAAAATCTGTATGGTTTCAAGACTCACAGCAGCAGTGATGATGAGAAGGTCAGATCACTGTTAGCCATATGCAATGCCTTGGTAAAGACTATCAAGATGACCTTTATCTCAGACTTTTTCCCATATTTCTTATTATTCAATTTGCTAGATGCCAGACAGCCATCATAATATTATGTTCCAATTGGAAACCATGGCATTAATGCCAGTATCAGTGTAATACTTTCTGGAGTAACAAGTATTTGTATCACTGTGCAAAGTATTACATGCCAAACAATAGCCTTGTGAAAACTAGACACAGGTTTCCACAAGAAATAAAGGAAATGTTTTTGGTAAAATGTTACATTGAAATCAGACCTCTTGTTACATAAATTGCGAAAACTAAACCTTAGCTGCTCCGAAATGTTGTCACTACCTGGCACTGACGTACATTTGCGACTTTGCAGCATAGTGTACAGTATAATACAGTACATCACAAACACACATTACAATCGCATGTGCAAACATGAATAATGAGCGGACAGGACAGTTTCAGAGTAATAACCACAGATGAATGCATGTGACTGGCATTCCATTTCAGAATTGCACTTATTTGCAATATAATGTAATAATACAGAGGATTATGATTAAGTCTCCAAATATTACCAAGTTGTTATATGTTCAGGAAATGGATGTCAATAAATGTATCTCAAGCACGAGTGAAGTGAAACTTGAATGGTAAATTTTGATAATCATTTTGAGAACATGTAATTGCTTAATATTTTATTTTATTTAATTTGCTATTGTTTACTGGAAAAGTCTGTCTGGGTACTTTGCCCATTTACAGCAGTGGCTCCAGGAGAAAAAGTTTAAAAAAGTACTAGATGTATAATATTACAAAGTTTAAACAAGCTCTTAAGAAAGTTGTACTAAATTAATGGACTCCATTAAAATGAAATAAATAGAAATATTACTCAAAGTTTTACATTTTAGTAAGTTCTAAGAAGTGTGATTGGTTCACATTACAGAACATAACTGAAGCAGGAAACTTTCAGTGCAGATGTAACAGTATCACTAAGCATTAGAGAGTATCACACATTTGGGAGCTAAAGTAATGTAATCTGCATCTATATTCGTGCTGATATATAAGCTGAAAAGAGAACATTAAAGCATACATTTCTTAAAAGATGAGTGCAATAAACTCACTTCTTTAAGATGTAAAAAGCCAGGTGTAAAGAAATGGTTAGTACGAAAGAAGAGGAAATCTTGAGTTGTTGGACATTTTTATCCAGGAGATTCAGAACATTTGCAGAGTCTAGTATGATTAAGATGCAGAAAAATTCAGATGATTAAAAAATTATTTGGATATAGATGGGAAAGACCAGCTCATAACACGTTGGTAATAGATTTAACTTTTTTGTGGCATTATAGAGACCCGCAGTGGTGGTGCTGCGGTAGCGTTGTCGCCTCACAGTAAGACGCTGTCTGGTTCGATTCTCAGCTAGAACGTATTCTGCATGGAGACTTGTGTGAATGGGCGTATCTTCGTTGAAGGTTGTGCATCAGGCCTGGCAAGCCGGTATGTAAAAATCAACTGCCAATCATTAGCGGACCGGAGTTCCGCTGTGGCGACCCCTAACCGGGAAAAGCCAAAAGACACAAACAAATTCTCCCTGCAGCCAAGTATTGGCTGCCACAGATGCTTCTTCTTTATCTAGCAAGTCCACTGGGCACTGCTGTCTACCACTGGCCTTACTCTGACACATGCTTGGGGTCTGTGAGGAGATCAAGGCATTCCAGCACTACATCACATTACTGGCAGGTGTGAGGAGATCAATGCATTCCAGCTCAGCATCACATTACTGCCAGGTGTGAGGAGATCAAGGCATTCCAGAACAGCATCACATTAATGCCAGGTGTAAGGAGATCAAGGCATTCCAGCGCTGCATCACATTACTACCAGGTGTGAGGAGATCAAGTCATTCTAGCACAGCCTTACATTACTGCCAGATGTGAGGAGATCAAGGCACTCCAGCACAGCATCACATTACTGCTAGGTGTGAGGAGATCAAGGCACTACAGCACAGTCTCACATTACTGCCAGGTGTGAGGAGATGAAGCCATTCCAGTACATAATCACATTACTGCCAGGAGTAAGGAGATCAAGACATTCGAGTGCGGCATCACATTACTGCCAGGTGTGAGGAGATCAAGGCACTACAGCACAGTCTCACATTACTGCCAGGTGTGAGGAGATCAAGGCATTCCAGTGCAACATCACATTACTGCCAGGTGTGAGGAGATCAAGGCACTCCAGCACAGTCTCACATTACTGCCAGGTGTGAGGAGATGAAGCCATTCCAGTACATAATCACATTACTGCCAGGAGTAAGGAGATCAAGACATTCGAGTGCGGCATCACATTACTGCCAGGTGTGAGGAGATCAAGGCACTACAGCACAGTCTCACACTACTTCCAGTTGTGAGGAGATCAAGGCATTCCAGTGCAGCATCACTTTACTGCCAGGTGTGAGGAGATCAAGGCATTTCAGCGAGCATCACATTACTGCCAGGTGTGAGGAGATCAAGGAATTCCAGAGCAGCATCACACTACTTCCAGATGTGAGGAGATCAAGGCATTCCAGCACACAATCACTTTACTGCCAGGTGTGAGGAGATCAAGGCATTTCAGTGAGCATCACATTACTGCCAGGTGTGAGGAGATAAAGGCATTCCAGCGCAGCATCACTTCACTGCCAAGTGTGAGGAGATAAAGGCATTCCAGTGAGCATCAAATTACTGCCAGGTGTGATGAGATCAAGGCATTTCAGCACAGCATCACATCACTGCCAAGTGTGAGGAGATCAGGCATTCCAGAGCAGCATCACATTATGGCTGGGTGTGAGGAGATCAAGGCATTCCAGCGCCACAGCATCACATTACTGCCAGGTGTAAGGAGATCAAGGCATTCCAGCACAGCATCACATTACTGCCAGGTGTGAGGAGATGAAGGCATTCCAGTGAGCATCACATTACTGCCAGGTGTGCGGAGATCAAGTCATTCTAGTGCAGTATCAAATTACTGCCAGGTGTGAGGAGATCAAGGCATTCCAGTGCTGCATTAGATTACTGCCAAGTATGAGGAGATCAAGGCATTCCAGTGCTGCATCACATTACTACCAGGTGTGAGGAGATCAAGGCATTCCAGTGCAGTATCAAATTACTGCCAGGTGTGAGGAGATCAAGGCATTCCAGCACTGCATCACATTACTGGCAGGTGTGAGGAGATCAATGCATTCCAGCTCAGCATCACATTACTGCCAGGTGTGAGGAGTTCAAAGCATTCCAGAGCAGCATCACATTACTGCCAGGTGTGAGGAGTTCAAGGCATTCCAGAGCTGGCATCACATTACTGCCAGGTGTGAGGAGATCAAAGCATTCCAGCACAGCATCACATTACTGCCAGGTGTGAGGACATCAAGGCATTCCAGCACAGCATCACATTACTGCCAGGTGTGAGGAGATCAAGGCATTCCAGAGCAGCATCACCTTACGACCGGGTGTGAGGAGATCAAGGCATTCCAGTGCTGCATCACATTACTGCCAGCTGTGAGGAGATCAAGTCATTCCAGCACAGCATCACATTACTGCCAGGTGTAAGGAGATCAAGGCATTCCAGCGCAGCATCACATTACTGTCAGGTATGAGGAGATCAAGGTATTCCAGCGCAGCATCACATTACTGACAGATGTGAGGAGATCAAAGCATTCTAGCACTGCATCAAATTACTGCCAGATGTGAGGAGATCAAGGCATTCCAGCGCTGCATCACATTACTGGGAGGTGTGAGGAGATCAAGACATTCTAGCGCAGCATCACTTTACTGCTAGATGTGAGGACATCAAGGCATTCCAGCACAGCATCACATTACTGCTAGGTGTGAGGAGATCAAGGCATTCCAGAGCAGCATCACATTATTGCCAGGTGTGAGAAAATCAAAGCATTCCAGAGCAGCATCACATTACTGCCAGGTGTGGGGAGATCAAGGAATTCCAAAGCAGCATTACACTACGTCTAGGTGTGAGGAGATTAAGGCATTCCATCACAGCATCTCTTTACTGCCAGGTGTGAGGAGATCAAGGCATTCCAGCACAGCATCACATTACTGCCAGGTGTGAGGAGATCAAGGAATTCCAGAGCAGCATCACACTACTTCTAGGTGTGAGGAGATTAAGGCATTCCAGCGCTGCATCACATTACTTCCAGGTGGGAGGAGATCATGACATTCCAGCACAGTATATCTTTACTGCCAGGTATGAGGAGATCAAGACATTCCAGCACAGCATCATTTTACTGCCAGGTGTGAGGAGATCAAGGCATTCCAGCGAGCATCACATTACTGCCAGGTGTGAGGAGATCAAGGCATTCTAGTGCAGCATCACTTTACTGCCAGATATGAGGAGATCAAGGCATTCCAGTGCTGCATTACATTACTGCCAAGTATGAGGAGATCAAGGCATTCCAGCGCTGCATCACATTACTACCAGGTGTGAGGAGATCAAGGCATTCCAGTGCAGCATCACATTACTGCCAGGTTTGAGGAGATCAAAGCATTCCAGCACAGCATCGCATTACTGCCGGGTGTGAGGACATCAAGGCATTCCAACACAGCATCACATTACTGCCAGGTGTGAGGAGATCAAGGCATTCCCGAGCAGCATCACATTACGGCCGGGTGTGAGGAGATCAAGGCGTTCCAGCACTGCATCACATTATTGCCAGGTGTGAGGAGAGAAAGTCAATCCAGCACAGCATCACATTACTGCCAGGTGTAAGGAGATCAAGGCATTCCAGCGCAGCATCACATCACATTACTGCCAGGTGTGAAGAGATCAAGGCATTCCAGCACAGCATCACATTACTGCCAGGTATGAGGATATCAAGGTGGAAATTGATGGTGTAATGATGAATGTTGTTAGTGCATATGCTCCACAAGTTGGGTGTGCAATGGATGAGAAAGAAAAATTTTGGAGTGAATTGGTGAAGTGGTGATAACTGTACCCAAGGGTGAGAGAGTGGTGATTGGAGCAGATTTCAATGGGTATGTTGGTGAAGGGAACAGAGGGGATGAGGAAGTGATGGGTAGGTATGGTGTTAAACAAAGGAATGCAGAAGGTCAGATGGTAGTGGATTTTGCGAAAAGGATGGGCATGGCTGTGGTGAATACGTATTTTAACAAGAGGGAGGAGCATAGGGTGACATACAAGAGTGGAGGAAGATGCACACAGGTGGATTATATCTTATGTAGGAGGGCCAGTTTGAAGGAGATTGGAGACTGTAAAGTGGTGACCCGAGAAAATGTCATTAGGCAGCATAGGATAGTGGTTTGTAGGATGACGTTGGTTATCATGAAGAGGAGGAGGAGTGTGAGGGCAGCACCAAGGATCAAGTGGTGGAAATTGAAAAAGGGTAATTGTGAGGTGGAGTTCAGGGATGAGTTAAGGCAGTCACTGGGTGGCAGTGAAGAGTTACCAAATAGCTGGGTAACCACAGCAGAGCTAGTAAGGGAGACGGCTAGAAAGGTGCTTGGTATCACATCTGGACATAGGAAGGATGACAAGGAGACATGGTGGTGGAATGAGGAAGTACAGGAGAGTATACAGAGAAAGAGGTTGGCAAAGAATAAGTGGGATTGTTAGAGAGATGAAGAAAGTAGACAGGAGTATAAGGAGATGAGGTGCATGGCAAAGAGAGAGGTAGCGAAGGCTAAGGATAAGGCATATGAAGAGTTGTATGAATGGTTGGACACTAAGGAGGGAGAAAAGGACCTGTACCGATTGGCTAGACAGAGGGGCCGAGCTAGGAAAGATGTGCAGCAGGTAAAGGTGATAAAGGATAATGAGGGAAACATACTCACAAGCGAGGAGAGTGTGTTGAGGAGATGGAAAGAGTACTTTGAGGGGTTGATGAATGAAGAGAATGAGAGGGAGAGAAGGTTGGATGATGTAGGGATAGTAAATCATGAAGTACAATAGATTAGCAAGGAGGAAGTAAGGATAGCTATGAAGAGAATGAAGAATGGAAAGGCTGTTGGCCCAGATGACATACCTGTGGAAGCATGGAGGTGTTTAGGTGAAATGACAGTGGAGTTTTTAACTAGATTGTTTAATGAAATCTTGGAAAGTGAGAGGATGTCTGAGGAATGGAGAAAAAGTGTTTTGGTACCAATTTTTAAGAATAAGGGTAATGTGCAGTGCTGTAGTAACTACAGAGGGATAAAACTGATCAGTCACAGCAGGAAGTTATGGGAAAGAGTAGTGGAAGCAAGGTTAAGAAGGGACGTGATGATTAGAGATCAGCAGTATGGTTTCATGCCAGGAAAGAGTACTACAGATGCGATCTTTGCTCTGAGAGTGTTGATGGAGAAGTACAGAGAATGTCGGAAGGAGTTGCATTGTGTCTTTGTAGACTTAGAGAAAGCATATGACAGGGTGCCTAGAGAGGAGTTGTGGTATTGTATGAGGAAGTCAGGAGTGTCAGAAAAGTATGTAAGAGTGGTACAGGATATGTACAAGGGTAGTGTGACAGCGGTGAGGTCTGCAGTGGGAGTGATGGATGCGTTTAAGGTGGAGGTGGGGTTACATCAAGGATCAGCTCTGAGTCCTTTCTTATTTGCAATGGTGATGGACAGGTTGACAGACGAGATCAGACAGGAGTCCCTGTGGACTATGATGTTTGCAGATGACATTGTGATTTGTAGTGAGAGTAGGGAACAGGTGGAGGAGACCCTGGAGAGATGGAGATATGCTCTAGAGAGAAGAGGAATGAAGGTCAGCAGGACTAAGACAGAATATATGTGTGTGAATGAGAGGGAGGATAGAGGAATGGTGAGGATGCAAGGAGTAGAGGTGGTGAAGGTGGATGAGTTTAAATACTTGGGTTCAATAGTTCAGAGTAGCGGTGAGTGTGGAAGAGAGATGAAGAAGAGAGTACAGGCAGGATGGAGTGGGTGGAGAAGAGTGTCAGGAGTTATTTGTGACAGACGAGTACCTGTAAGAGTGAAAGGGAAGGTCTACAAGAGGGTAGTGAGACCAGCTATGTTATATGGGTTGGAGACAGTGGCACTGACAAAAAGGCAGGAGTTTGAGCTGGATGTGGCAGAATTAAAGATGTTAAGATTTGCACTGGGTGTAACAAGGGTGGACAGGATTAGGAATAAGTATATTAGAGGGTCAACCCAGGTTGGAAGGTTTGGAGACAAAGCCAGAGAGGCACGATTACGTTGGTTTGGACATGTGCTGAGGAGGGATGCTGAGTATTATGGGAAAAAGATGCTAAGGATGAAGCTACCAGGTAACAGGAAAAGAGGAAGGCCTAAGATAAGGTTTATGGATGTGGTGAGAGAGGACATGCAGGTGGTTGGTGTGACAGACCAAGATGCAGAGGACAGGAAGAAATGGAAACAGGTGATCTGCTGTGGTGACCCCTAATGGGAACAGTGGAAAGAAGATGATGATGATGAGGAGATCAAGGTATTCTAGCGCAGCATTACATTACTGACATATGTGAGGAGATCAAGGCATTCCAGCACTGCATCAAATTACTGCCAGATGTGAGGAGATCAAGGCATTCCAGCGCTGCATCACATTACTGGGAGGTGTGAGGAGATCAAGACATTCTAGCGCAGCAGCACTTTACTGCTAGATGTGAGGACATCAAGGCATTCCAGTGCAGCATCACATTACTGCTAGGTGTGAGGAGATCAAGGCATTCCAGAGCAGCATCACATTATTGCCAGGTGTGAGATGATCAAAGCATTCCAGAGCAGCATCACATTACTGCCACATATGAGGAGATCAAGGAATTCCAAAGCAGCATCACATTACTTCTAGGTGTGAGGAGATTAAGGCATTCCATCGCAGTATCACTTTACTGCCAGGTGTGAGGAGATCAAGGCATTCCAGCACAGCATCACATTACTGCCAGGTGTGAGGAGATCAAGGAATTCCAGAGCAGCATCACACTACTTCTAGGTGTGAGGAGATTAAGGCATTCCATCTCAGCATCACTTTACTGCCAGGTGTGAGGAGATCAAGGCATTCCGGCAAACATCACATTACTGCCAGGTGTGAGTAGATAAAGGCATTCCAGTGCAGCATCACTTCACTGCCAAGTGTGAGAAGATAAAGGCATTCCAGCGAGCATCGTATTACTGCCAGGTGTGATGAGATCAAGGCATTCCAGCACAGCATCACATTACTGCCATGTGTGAGGAGATCAAGGCATTCCAGCGCTGCATCACATTACTGCCAGGTGTTAGGAAATCAAGGCATTCCAGGGCAGCATCACATTACTGCCAGGTGTGAGGAGATCAAGTAATTCCAGCACTGCATCACATTACTGCCAGTTGTGAGGAGATGAAGGCATTCCTGCACAGCCTCACATTATTGCCAGGTGTGAGGAGAGCAAGGCCTTCTAGCTTTGAAAGGTATGGTACAGCAGGCTGGAAGAGAAGCCTGGCAGTTGGCATAGAAGGTGAAGGCGGTGAGCTATTCTTCCTGTGGCCCAGTGTTTGATTCCCTAAGCCTTTATTTACCTCGTCTGTGATCTTGAGCAAGTCACTTAAGTAGACATTGCTCCTAGGTTGCTCCTGAAAAGGGACAATGGGTCCAGTGGGCCTACCTGGTTAACAAATTGGTAGTATTATTAAGACAGCAAAAAAGTTTTTTTAATGCAAAAAGGTGAGTTCCCTACAGTAAGCAACATGATGTAAAAACTGCACAGACTCAAGCGCTAAGCAGTTTTGTTTTATCTGAGGCCCTCAGCCTAAGGAAGATGTCAACACAAAGGAAATGGGCAAAGAAAAAACAAGAAAGGCATATTGTCTCAAAAAGTAAAATTTTAGAAAGTCAAATGTGATGATTCCACAAACTACAAAACAAACTGAAATAGTAATCTAATCCACCTGTCAGATGAACTAGAAAAGAGTAAACAAATGGAAAAGAAGGCCCTGGAGGGTCAAGTAACACAAAATCAAATGGAGAGAAACAGAAAGTGGAATCTTAATGTTAATGGTGAATGCAAGCATGCTATATTTAGGGTAAAATGTGAAGGTGTCTGTAACACCAGAATCTGATAAAGATAAAGACAATAGCTTTAAATGTTAACTCACAAAAAATGTATCATCTGTCTTGTTACCCTACATAAAACTTGGCATCTGAAAATGAACAATTCTGATTTGTTCTTGAATTTGCCATAATAACATAATATTGAATTAATAATCAAAAGAAAGTTGTGACACTAATGGCTGCCTTCAGGTTTGGCTAAAGTGTAGGACCAGGATTTCAAGAAACTTACCATATTAAAAGATAGGCATGACAAAAAAATAAAATAAAATGAAACTTGCAACTTCTTCCTTAACTTTTCTGTTAAGATGTTTTTGATATCAGTGTGAAAATTATATTCTCCTGTAATATACAACATGCTGGTAGCATATGGTATGCAATGTAATGGAGACCTAAACCATGACCTTAATTCGCTCTCACCTCCTTGCTTATGCCAAGACTAGCTCATCACTTTATGACAGATGTATGCAGAAACAATCACTGGAGTGACATAGTACTACTTGTCAAGGTTCAAGAGTTTGAATCAGCCCATTTTGAGTCTTTTAATCGGCATCCACACACTCCAAGCATGCAGAACTGTGTTAGAGTGTACAGGATGTAAAAAAAAAAAAATATATATATATATATATATAGGTTCATAGGTTCATAGGTTCATACTAGGCTATCTGCCCGAGGGCATTTATAAGCCTAGCCCGTAGTTTTGTGGCTTACGCCACCCCTTTAGTTTGGAGAAACTATGCCCGTTATTTTGCTGTGCCTCTGTCGAGCAGTGACACTGAGGTAACCCCTGGGGTGTATCTGCGATCTCCCATCCATTGGTCAAGATTCCTCTTGAACAAGGCCAGCGAGGTGCTCTGCCTCACATAAACCGGAATTTTGTTCCACAGCATAGGGAGTCTTTGGGTGATGAATCTATCCCTCCAGCACGTCCTATTAATAACCGTGTCGAGGTTTAAGTCTCCTGCCCTTGTAGCTCTGAGGGATCTAGATTTTTTGAGATGAAGCATGTTCATCAAATCTGGGTTTGACATGGCCTTGTATGTCAGGCATAGGTCACCTCTGAGCAAGCGGTAAGCAACTGAATATAACTGGAGTTCTTTCAGTCGGGCAGCATAAGACAGATTTTTGAGACCCTTTATCCTTTTGGTGAGGAACTTTTGTGGCCTCTCCAGCTGCTGCAAGTGTCGGGTCAGATACATTCCGAATGGAGCATTGTACTCGATCATTGGTCTGATGAGTGATGAGTATAGGGAGACTATGACTTCCCTTGATCTAGATGTGAATCCCTTCATGATAAGGTGGGCAATGTAGAAGGTCTTCCTAACTACTTTAGCAATATGAGTGTCAAATGAAAGGCTACTGTCAACCTATGTTCCCAGGTCCCTAATAACTTCTTCTGCGTTCAGGGGATTGCCACCTATATGGTAGCTAGGGGTAACCTTATTTTTCCCGAAGGGTATGACTATGCATTTCTTGGCATTTAACTTTAGGCCATGGCTCTGGCACCTGTTGTCCGTTTCTGTGAGACCCTTCTGAAGGATATCTGTGTCGGATGTGTTTTCAACTACGGCGCCCAGTTTGCAGTCATCTGCAAACTTTGTCAGCCATAACCCTCCTGTGTTTGCTTGTACTTCAGAACAGTAGATGCCAAACAAGAGTGGGCCCAGGACTGAGCCCTGTGGGACACCACTTGTGACAGGCTTTGAGTCTGACATGGCGCCAGCAACTCTGACCCTGTGGGTTCTGTCACTCAGCCAGTTTGCAACCCATCTTGTAATGTATGGGTTTACATTTAAGTTGATGAGTTTTTCAATGATACCCAAGTGAGGTATTGTATCAAAAGCCTTCGCCAGGTCTAGGTAGGCTGTATGGACT
Organism: Protopterus annectens; assembly: GCF_019279795.1. Classification (NCBI taxonomy): domain Eukaryota; kingdom Metazoa; phylum Chordata; order Ceratodontiformes; family Protopteridae; genus Protopterus; species Protopterus annectens. Next base: position 1,136,452,627 of record NC_056725.1, on the reverse strand, counting down.
GCCTTTCCTCGTCAATGGCCTTGGTGACTGTTTTGAAAAAGTCAACCAAGTTTAGAAGGCATGATCTGCCTTTGACAAAGCCAAACTGGGTTGGATCCAAAGTCTGCAAGTTCCCTATGTCTTTATTTATGAGATCCATTATGATCCTCTCCATGGCTTTGCAGATAAGGCTTGTCAAGCTAATGGGACGGTAATTTCCAGGGTCGGTGGAGGCACCGCCTTTGTGGAGTGGGACCACGTACATATCCGGAGGTGAGACTAAGATTAAACAGCTGTCCTAACTGTGGGTTTAATTCCTCATTGAGTTCATGGAGCACACAGCCGGGGACACCATCAGGTCCCATGGATGCTGCGTTCTTTGCCTTGGAGAGAGCAGTTCTCACCTGGGTGTTAGAGATGTTTGGGGGGCTACAATCATTTGGTATAGATACCTCTCCTTTAGGGGAGGGAGAAGTTTGCACTGAACCTGTCAGCCAGTATGTTGGCAATGTCTGTAGGATCAGTAATCTTCACATCATTTTGAACTAATTCTGAGCATATCTGGGAGTTTCCTCCTAGGTTTCTGACATAGCTAAAGAATGCCTTATGGTTGTCTTTAGAGTCCTTAGCTATTTTTTTCTCAAAATTAGCTTTGGATGATTTTATGAGAGCTCTTAGCTTTTTACTTATAGTGATCAGCGGTATCTTACCTTTTAAGGATTTTGCTCTATCTTGTAGTAGCTTTCTCCTTTTGTTGTAGAGTTTGTTTATGGCTGGGATCCACCAGACTGGACGCTTGCCTTTGGTACAAAGAGTCTTTGTTTTGCTTGGGATTGCCTGATCCATGCAGCCCTGCAGGTGCTGGTAGAAGGCATTTGTAAGTGATTCAGCGGTTTGAGTAATGTTAACCGCCGGCTCAGGGGCCTTAAAGGAGACCACACTAGTCTTTAGAAGTGTGAAGTCGGCTTTCGAGAAGTTCTTTACTGTGGTCTTTTTCATTTCGGGTGGGGGCGGGATGAGGACCTCCAGCGAGATTAGTTTGTGATCAGATCTCACCAGTGAGGGGTATACTTCCGGCGTTGAACATTGTGCTCCCATGTTCGTGATGATGAGATCAAGTATGTTTTCTCCTCTTGTGGGGATGGTGACTAGTTGTTCCATGGCATGTGAGTTTATGAATTCCAGGAACTTTTGGGCTAGTGTGTTTGGGCTTGAGTAGTGTTCCCAGTCTATATTAGGGTAGTTGAAGTCACCTAGTATGATGGTGTTCGGAGATACATTTATCCCCTCCAGTGTTTTCAGAAAGGCCATATGAGGTTCCTGAGTTTGCGAGGGTGGCCTGTAACATGCTACAAATTGCAGAGCAGTCTTGCCTATGGTTAATTGCACCTGGATGGTTTCCGATGCATCATGCGATGCCACCAATCTTGAGGTGTGGGTGTCCTTGATGAATATGGATACCCCTCCTCCTTTCTTGGTATTGTCCGGGTTTTGGGGCCGGAATGCATGATATGAGATAAAACCTGATAGTGCGGGGTGCTCTCAGGAGCCTTGAACCAGGTTTCTGTCACAGCACAGACATCGATGTTCTCCATACTGAGAAGGGCCTCGAGTGCGTGCATCTTGAGGTTGAGACTTCTGGCATTGAGCAGCATTACCCTTAGTTTGTTTTCTTTGTTTTGTTCTAGGGTGGTAGGTTTAGAATTTGAGCCTTGCCTAAAAAGGCACTATGGGGTGGCAAGAGCCTTTGCCAAAATCCGGAATCCCAGGGTGACAAGTGCAAGCCGTCCCTTGCGAGCAGCGTGGCTTGTCCAGCATATCATCCCAGGCAGACAGACATTGGATCCCCTTTGAATGACACCAGAGTTTAAGCCAATTGTTAAAGCTGATCATCTTATCTCTGTATTGTGGCATCATTCTTGGTGAAGGTAGGATACTGCTCAATGTCAGGGTCATACCTGCTTGGGCTACATAATCAGAGAGCTCCTCTATGTCTCTTTTCATGTAGTCCAAGGAGAGTGCGTCTCAGGTCGTTAACACCAGCGTGGACAATGATTGAGTCGTACTTGTACCTGCTGTTGAGAGACCTGAGTGCATGCGTTATATGGCGGATTCTAGCACCCGACAGGCAGCTTACTGTGACCTTCTCCTTACTCAGTCTGGTGTGCGGGTCGTCAGTGTGTCTGACTATGGAGTCACCAATGACTAGTGTGTCTGGCATTGTGTTTGGCCTTAAGGGCTGTGACTGCTTGACACTCTGACTGTGTGGTCTATGTGTTGCAGGTGTTGTGTTCTGAGGTGGTAGTTGTTTGGGTGTCTGCTTTGGTGGCCTCTGCTGTTTTGGTAGATTTTTGATCAGAGCCTCAGTATGTCTTTGTGTGTTTATGTGTATGATTTGAGGTTGTGATGGTATTATGTGAGACTGGATCTATAGTGTGTGTGGTTACCTTCTCCTCCTGTCTGGTCATGCCAGTCCTATGTTGAGAGAGCTCAGCCTCCAGTTTGGCCGTATAGTTGCATCTCTCGCATATATATATATATGTGTGTGTGTGTGTGTGTGTGTGTGTGTGTGTGTGTGTGTGTGTGTGTGTGTGTGTGTGTGTGTGAGTGTGTGTGTGTGTGTATAGATCAACATATATATATATATATATATATTTAATATATATATATATATATATATATATATATGGGTCTACTTCATTTGCCCTAACTTCCAATTGAATGACACCCATTTGACTGAGACCAAATGATTGAAATTTCATTTGACTGACACTTCATTTGACTGACAGTTCATTTGGCTGACAAGTATTACTGGCAGTCTCCAGAGCACTGTAAGGCAAGTAAGTGGAATATTTCCCCTTCCCCACTGTAGTGCGACCCTGGAATAAGATTATATAGTTAGGGGGGGGTGTGGGGGTCGAAGTCTCCCACTTAATTTCATATTATATTGTTTGCTTTTGGTTTAATATTGCTTAATAAAACAAAAGTAAGTGTGGGCTGTGCCCCCCACACACCCTAACTATATATTCTAACTCTAGGGTGTCACTACAGTGGGGAAGGAGTCATATTCCATTTACTTGCCTTACATTGCTCTGGACACTGCCAATAATACTTGTCAGTCAAATGAAATTTCAGTCAAATGGGGTCAGTCAACTGGAAGTTAGGGCAAATGAAGTAGACCCATATATATATATATATATATATATATATATATATATATATATATATATATATATATATATATATATATATATATGGATTCACTATACAGTCTCGAAATACTGAAATGTCGAAATTTCAGTATTTTGAGACTGAATAGTGGAAAACCCACATATAACCGAAAACCCAAAACCGAGAATAGCACAATCGCAACCATTTGCACACATACACACATACACACACACAAACCAGCACACACACACATACACCTACCTAACTACACTAAAACAAACATAACAACACACACAAACACAACATAACACACAAACACACCCACCCTACTTATAAGCAGGGGGCAAGCCTCCCTGCACCCACCCTACTTATATATTCTAACTCCGAGGTCTCACTAAACACACAAACACACAAAAAACACCACCACAAACATTCACACACACTAAAATCCTAACCCAATACCCTTACACACACACCACTTACCTGAAACCCTAGATAAATCCACAAACCGTACCACATGTCACTAACACGACACCACGATAGCGGATTCAACACTTCCGCATTCGACATAGTGCAGTTTTGCGTAACTGCACTTTCCACTATTTAGTCTCGTCGTACTAAAATTCGACATTTCAGTACGTCGAAATTGTCTAGTGAATCCATATATATATATATATACACACACACACACACACACACACACACACACACACACACACACACACACACACACACACACACACACACACACACATACACACATACACACATAGAAAACTATACTCACCATACTCAAGTAAACTTCATATATGAGAGTAAAGTGCTTCAAACCTTTGGGGATTGTGTTCCACCTCCACACTTATTATTCTAATTACAATGTCATAATTGCATTGAAGAAAAGTTTTTTTTTTACTGTTGGGGATTGTCATTGACCTTGTGGCTTGTGTCTTTTCCATCCATCCATCCATCCATCCATCCATCCATCCATCCATCCATCCATCCATCCAGTTTTAAACTGCTTATACTGGTGAGGTCACATTGGCTGCAAGCTTAGCAAAGCAGTGGAGGATTCCCTTTAACTAATAACAATCTCAGGTTCACCCTCTGGGATCTCTAAGTGTTTCCAGATAAAGTGAGAGCTATAAGCCACCTGTCATATCAATCTTCTCAGTTGGCCCATTCTATACCTCTCATGTAAACTCGCAGCTTCATCCTACGACTTGGCTGCTGCTTCATGATTACACGTCAGTAGACCTGAAACAGTACTTTTGCATCTGCGTCCATCCAATAGAAAACCTCCTAATTCCTCCTAACCTCCACTGTAAACAGCACCACTTAGAGATGATATCCCTGTTTCAGTTACAGATAGAAAGACAGTCTTTCCTTTGAAATAAGTATTCATTCTGATTTTGAGGTGCTGAATTTCATCCCACTTGTTTCACACTCAACAATGAACAACTTCAGTATATGCCAAAGATCACATTCACTTTAGGCCCAGAAACATTGCAAAGAATAAATAGGCAGTGCTCACAAGCTAACATCCCAAACAGAGTACACTGCAAATCTCAGTTGCAACTTGGTAACCTGTCCTTTTAAATCATAAACATGAGTGGAGCAGAGGCACACCCTTGGAAAAGTCTAGTGTCTCCCTTAAATGTATTTCATTTAATGCTAAGAATATGGACAGAGCTCTTGCTGTACAAATAACCTACTGGCAAGCAACATTGCCACTGATACCTAAACTCCTATGGATCATAGCATGAACTTCCATAACTCCTCTAACATCCATGCAAGGCAAATAGTTAACACGTTGCTCTGTGACTTGGATGGAATCCATACAGAACCCCATCAATCAGAGGCTCATCTTTCAAATGAAAACTTCCCAAAACCTCGGTGTAGACTTTACTAAGGAATCTGAGTGACATGTATACCCAATAACAGAAAAACACCCTAGTGAACCCCTTTTGGAAAACGGGAATATCACTGAAGTTTGTCAGTCCAGAGGTACTGTCACCATCTCATGTTAAAGCATGACACCCAACAATATGCAGCACCTTCAGCATTTCCATCAGGATTGTGTCCACTCCTGCAGGCCTGACTCCTTGGAACCATTTAATTGCTGCAGTGATCACATCTACAGAAATGGCCCTAATCTCACCAGTGTCTTATGTAACTACTTATTCAAAGAAGTTCACAACAATTAGTTCATTAATTTTTCAATTTGTTCTTTCCACCTCTGAAAAACTTCTCTAAGGTCAACATTTCTTTATTCTTGTTGAGAATAGTTTGGGCAATGTCTCAAATAGTCAACGTATTGAGGTAATCTCAAAGCCATTCTTTGTGGTAACTCCATAAAGTACAGGTGCTGTTAGGGGACATGAAAGAGGTCCTCAGGAAGAAGGTCACAGTGAGATGGTCAGATTGAATAGTGAGGTGATAAGTGTGGAGGTACAACTGGGGTATAAATTACTGAAAAAAGATCTACAAGTCTGACACCTCTGGTGAGCAGGGCTACAATTTGGTCAAGGATGCTGCTATTTATAAAGCTCTTTAAAATATCACTGGTAAATCTTTGTTGTTGGCAGTGTATGTTTAACAGCTTATGTGTAGGTAGGAAAGTCACCCATAGGAAGTGTATTTAATTTGATTATTAAGTTTTATTTTTAACTAGTTAAGGTAATATGCATGCTTTGAAAGGGCTATTGATTGTTTTTTTATAATTGGCTATAATGTGATCTTTAATTTTATTGAATGATATTAGGACTTCAACCAGTTCAAGATTTATAAATCTGATTAAAGAAAACAGGGTTATGAATGGCAGACATTTTGCCACAGATGCAAGTGGATGTAAATGCATGTGAGGTACCACAGCCTGGAACCGAAGGAGTGTTATCATTTCACTGAAACCAGGTTTCTATAATTACAGAAATGCTGGTGTGTTTGAGGATAAGGAATGTCTCAAGTTCAGGCATTTTCTTATTTATGCTTATGATATTTAGCAGCGTTAGCTTGGAAATGGCTAAATAAGAATTTGCTATGCTGGAATGATCATCTGGTGACCTCTGCCTAAAGCAGTGCACATCTAGAGATCCCCACTAGCACTTCAAGGAAGGCCCCTGGGTCTGTCCAGGCACTGCCTTACCAGTCTGACCCAACTCAACAATAGGTGATGATCGTCTGACAGATCAGCATCTGTCTTCAAGCTTTCTGGCTTCATTCGCTCCACCTTCTCATTCAACTGTTTCACCAAATGGATGACTGATTAACTACGCATTGACCAGCAGCAGATCTCTTGAATTTTATTGTGGTTTATTAATAAAATGAAAGTTAATGTGAACATAGCTTACTCTTAGATTATATCTGATTTGACTGATTTAGTATCCAAGTCAGACGCAAGAGCCTCCAGAAAGCAGGAAAGGTTACTTTTTGAGATTCTCATTAAAGGCCTTATGACTTGTGCTAGAAAGCTCCTTTCAGACCAATGTGCCCAACTGTGATTCAGGAACGTTAGCTGCAATGAGGTTGGACTTCATTACTGGCTAATTTGCATATTTTCTGAATCACAGGTTCTATCATGATGTGCAGATCATGGCTCACCTACACTTTGTGGTAGTAGCCTGATGCTCGTGTAGGCAGTGGAATCCCCCTCCAGTCACTCTCACACACACACACACACACACACACACACACACACACACACACACACACACACACACACACACACACACACACACACACACACACACACACACACACACACACACAAAGTACAGTCCCTGTACCCCTGTACCTGTCCCAATCTTCCTGTGATTCTCCCCTCCCACACCCATAATATTTTAGTGCCAGTGTCAGTTTCCTTGTATGCATGCCTGATTTAGTGTCTGGTGATTTAGTCTATCCCTCCACCTACCAATTCCTGTTATGATGTCAGTACCATGCACTTTAAAGAGTCAGCCCTGGTGGTCTAGTAATTCCCCCATCCCTATATTATTGTTGATGCCATTATGGCATTTATGATTGTAAACCCTAGTGTCCAGTGCTTTACTCCCTTGATCCCTGCTCTTGGTGGTCTAGTGTGTCCTCCCACCCCCTGGCCCATTGTTGCCATTATGGCACTTTAGGAACTCATCCCTAATGTCCAGTGGTTCTCTCCACCCTCCTGATCTCCATACTGTGTTTGGTGCCATTACAGCACTTAAGAGTTGTGTCTAGTGATTCCTCCCATCACCATCATACTGTTACATGGCTTAGGGCACTATTCCCTGGTGTCTAGTATTTCCCCATAGTTAGTTTGGTGTTGCTATGGTTGAGTGTATTCCCCCACCCCTAGTCCCTATACTAATGATGGTGCCAGTACTGCATATTCATTATTCTTCCTGGTGTCCAGTGGTTCCCCCCAACCCTGATCTCCATTTTGTTTTTGGTGCTATTATGAGACTTTTACAGTAACCCCTCTTTTCCCACTATCCCATTCATATTCATGGATGAATATGGCCTTTTGGCCATGTTCACCACTGCATTGTGGTACAGATGGCAATACTGATTTACATGGCTGAGCACTTTCGTGAATCTCTCAGCTGTGTAGATGACTTTCTGGAGGTAGTTCCAGATAGACAGCACATGGCTAATTGGCATATGCTTTTCCCTCTGGAATGACTCATTAGCATTCCATGCAGACACAGGGTCAGTCCTTCATGACTCTGCATGTCTTTGTGTTGGAGGAAAGTGCAACACCATGTAAGTGTGCTTTATGAATACAATAATCCTAATGTGACGTATGCAGCTGCGTATATGTCACAGTGGGTTTATGAATCTGGTCTTGTCTCTTAAAAACTTTTCAGGTTGAAATGATGTAGTTTATGCAGCCCCAAACAGTAGCACTTTATTTCAACAGTATCATTACCTAGTAAGAAATCTTCTAAAGGCAAGCTACTGCAACAGGAAAAAGAAATAAGCTCAGTGCCATCACTTGCAGGTGTTGCAGTCTGCAAAAAACAAGCAAACAACAAATACAGTTTTCTTGTTCCCAGTTTAGCCAGCATATTCCAAGGAAAACTTAACGGTTGGTTGCTGCTGATGAGGATACAAGACAGAAATCAGCCTTGAACTGCTAAGTTGTGATATACCTTTAGGACACAGAGCCAGCATTTGGAGTTTGAGTTCAAGTATCATTGTTCTGTTTATACCAGAACCTGCTCTTCTACAGCTTTTCAGAGACAGCACATTGTGATACCTTTTACATGTGCTGTGTTGTGTTGTAGTAGAGGCAGTAGTATATAATAGGGATGTGCGACTGTAAACAAACTAAGAGGCATTAGTCTCCTTCAATAATTGCAGTCAGCTGTATGAGTCACATTCATGTCTCAATGTATGGAAATGGACTGAAGAAATTCATGACAAATAGTGGGCAAGAATGCTCATTTTAAATGGTACAGTTGCAATGTGATCCTTTAAGAATGACACAAAAGATATTATATACATCATAACTGTACCTACGTAATATGCCCTGTTTGCTATATGAGGAATGTGCCTCACGGCACATACATACATACATACATATTATTTATTCACATGAGCTGAAGGGGTGTCAATTGAAACTCAGCTATAGCAATTAAAAAAAAAAAAGTGTAAATGGGTGTATATATGTACACACGCACACACACACACACACACACACACACACACACACACACACACACACGTAAGTGTGTGTGTGTGTGTGTCTGTGTGCATGCGTGCGTGCGCACATGTGTGGTGTGTGTGTGTGTGTGTCTGTGTGAGTGCCTGTGTGTGTATAATTCAGAGTTTGTGGCATTTCTGAGTATTCTCCCTATTTGAGGTGCAGCAGACTCAGAGACAGTATATATAAGTAGCAGGAATGTATGGGACACAACCCACCAAATTGTGGAGGGGTGAAATGGGAGCTTTACCCCCTACAAGATTCACAGTCTGATTTTGCATTATCACATCTTGCACATCTTTTACACTAAGATAGATATATATGTGTGTGTGTGTGTGTGTGTGTGTGTGTGTGTGTGTGTGTGTGTTGTGTATGTATGTGTATGTGTATATATATATATATATATATATATATATAAAACATTGATATACATGTAAGCAAATGGTACAGTTCTGACATGCACTGTAGCCATTCAGAGGTGTGATGATTTCAATGTACATGTTCCCATAAGTAAATAGAAAAGTTCTGAGATATTCTACAGGCAATCAGATTGATGGTTGCTTGCCCTTGCCAGGTTTGGTGGTGTACATTTGTCACTGATTCCCATTATACATGGTCAAGGTTATGCATTGCAATGCAAAGCATTCTGGTATGTGCTACAGAACGTACTGTAATGCGTGTATGTTGTTTTGCTATAGTGCTTTTGGCAGAAATGTACTGAAGCTGCACTTTTTAGTGACATATTTATGCCCTTTCACTGTTTCATTGCATACTGTTATGGCTTACAGCAACAATCAGATATATATTGCTTAGGCATATGATAGTCTTGTGCTGAGAGACACACAGCTTGTATATTTGGAGCCCTATTTGTGAGTAGATTGTCACTCTAGCATGGAAGGGCATTTGGGAGTGCAAAGAAAAATATGTCAGGTGATGTCATGCTAAAGAATGACATCTTGATATCCTACACACTGCTGAAAGAAGCTTAGTGACCTGTAGAGGTCATATGTTGATTTGCAGTAGCTTTTGATGTTGTCAAGACTATCATATGTGTGATCCCTTAATGGACACAAATGATTCCCTTCCCTAAATGTAATGGCAATAGATCAAATCTCTCAGAAGGTACATTGAATATTTGGCTCCTATTCATGTGACAGTGTCTTCCTGGTGTACATGAAGCAACACCCACTGTTGTCAGCTGCCTTAGTTTTATGATTGTGCTGCAGCCATACCAGCTGACATCACTACAGATGCACGACAGAAAAAACATAATAATTATACTTGTAGGTCTCTGTGGAAACAGGCTTTTAAGCATGTGTGGGCCTCAGAGTGTGGAACGGACTGATATACAGGCAAAACGTAATTAGTAGAGTGGCTACGGGCAGTATTTGGTGGGGTTTTATCATATTATTCTTGGTCTTTAGCCTTTCAGTCTTACATTTAAATACTGGATTGTGTGATATAGTCTTAGATGACTGGTATTAACATTTTATATTAGCTGTGGTCATTAGCTTTCTTGTCTTAAAATAGACATATTTAGAATTTTCAAGTCGGCAATCTCTTGGTGTTTAGAAAATAATCTGTCATACCTGAAATACTAAGTCTACAGTAAATGAAAATTTTCTGACCTGTAATTGTTTGCAATCAGTTCACTGTTTTTCTTTCTGCAAGAACTTTTCATTCAAGGGTGGATCAATTAACTGTCACCCTACTTTAATTGCTTTTTATTTAGCAGGCTTTATTTTCTGAGAAGCAGTAATGTCTGTCCTTGTTTACAGCTGTGAGAAGACAGTCCATGTACAATTAAAGTAAACAAGTAATTAAAATAACTGGGCAGAACTGATGTGGGTCAAGCATAATGCTTTTAGAGAACCGCAAATCAGTGATTCTCACATTTATACCTCTCACTGTCAAATACCAACCATAGTAAAACTTAGAAAACCGCTAATTTCATATTATGAATATTTTCACAAACATATAAAAACAAAGTTAAAGCCAAACAGATTCTTCACTAAGTTGGAATATGAGAAAACTGCTATGTGTCCTGCAAAAAAGACCCTGCAGTATTTTGCTACAACCTCTTCAAAATCTATTTACATTTACTGACAAAAACAATCAAAATAGGGGATGCAGCTGCGGGAGGAGGTGAGGAAATTTGAGACACTGTACAACCAATAATATTTTATTTGGCCCCTCCTCTCTTGAAATTGCCAGGAAATTAAAACAAATTTCATGTCATGAATTGTACCTGATCATTTCATTCTTAGGTCCTCAGCTTGCTGTGAGGGTATACTTGGTAGCTTTAGATATGAAACACTGTGATAAGGAAATATCTACTTTATACAGTAAAATATAGGCGCATTCCTTGATGAATAACACTAAAGCAATCATCTCAATCTGAAGTGCAATTCAGAGAATGGTTGATTAACATAACTTGTCATTTTTATACTGTGTAATACATTACTAAGATCGCAATGTACTAAGGCAGCCTGCAGTGAAAACAGACATTTCCAAGATCGTGGTGTAACTTTTAGGTTTATGTAATACAAACTACTACTGATGGACACGTGCTGCCAGCTGTTCAGATTTGCATTTCAGACTGCACATTAATTTGTACATTGAAGTCAGACTATATATCAGAAAAATATGTATTAATGTGTGTATTAGTAATACGCTTAGTGCATTTAGAGCTTGAAAAGGGTTAACACATTTATTCTGTTTCATACTGCATAAATCTGTACAAACTGCAGATGCTTTCTGACCTTGTATTGTTAGCTAAAATTTTGCTTGTGCCTTGGAAATTTACTGAGAAGCAGATGATTCCTGCTTATGTTAGGAAAATAATGAATAGAACAATACTACTTGTATGAAACTTAGACAAGGAGTTCCGCTTGTGCTGTGAGAAAATACACAACTGTAGAAGCTATAGATACTTAGGACAAAGCCTGCTTGAAAATATGAACTGCAATCAGCATTTGCTTGTATCTGAGTTAGAAAAGTACCTTGAAATGTAACACTGTACAATAGAAGACTGTAAATGGATTAGTGCCCACCAAGGCCAGGTTGTTTTTCTCAAAAAGTTTCTCGCAAATTTAGTCATGTCAGCTGAAAATCAGAGGAACATCTGCTGTAGAACAATACTGAAAGTTGTGTTTGATTACGTCAGCCTTAGAAGGTCATGTCTTGTAAAACAGTATAAGAATGAGCATACTTCCTGTTAGTAGTTAGACAAATCCTTGTATTTGCATGTTTTTGTCTTTTTGCAGCAAGTAATTAAATGTGCCTTAACTGAACCTTACGTGTATTGGTCTTTGAAGTTTTTTCCTTTGACACTATATGACAATACATCCTGACATTCAGATATTCTAAAGCATAATTCAGTGAATATGTTAAGACAATGATGTGCATCACTGACTTTAACGGAAACAGAAAAAAAAAACTTTGGTAGGGAGACAAGCATCCCTGGTCCCCTCACATCCCCACATGTCAAAATATATTAAATCTGAGACTGCAATGTGGGGGATAAGAAGAGACTTCCTAGTTCCCATAGTTCTTCAGTCTCAGTCTTACTTGTTTTAATATCAAAGTTTCAAATAAAAATGGAAGTCTGTTAAATGTGATTGACAATTCATATTTTGAGTTTACTCAGTGCTGTCAGCACTATCATGCCCAAGTATCCTCCACTTTCTTCAAAAGAAGAAGAAAGAAGATCCTTGGGATTCATTAAAACCTATACTAAATGTACACTAAGTGTACACCGTTATGAATAAACAGACAATACAAGCATAACTCACACCTTCTACCTTCAAATTTTAGTTTCCTTAGTGATTGTCTTGCAGCCTTAAATATCGAGGGGAATTCAGAAGTGTAGACTACATATACACTTAGTGTATTCTTTCTGAGTGACTAGAAAGCACAAAAATGTGGTAAGGATTTTCTGGAATACATATTATATACACTTAGTATATATAATTTATTTATTTATTTATTTATTGTTGGCCTTCCTCACTCAGAATCAAGGTCCTTACAAACATTCCCGGACCCACTTATTCCCCAGTTGCTGTCTTTAGCAACATTACTGAGATGCTGTTTGGGATATACTTTTCAGAGGTGCAGGCCAAATATAGTGGGCTATGGCTGACCAAGTTTGCAGATGACTGCAAGCTGGGTGCTGTCATCAATTCCCCTAGTGATGTGGACATCCTACAAGAGGGTCTCACCCAAACAAATGATTGGTGCCAGAAACATGGCCTCAAACTGAATGCCTAAAAATTCATCATCATCCCTTTTGGGGAGAATGACGTCCCCACAAATTATCACATTGATAATAAGGCACTAAGCACACAATCAGTTGTGAGGGACTTGGGAACCCAGGTTAATAGCAACCTGACTTTTGACCACCATATTGCCTCCTTTGTACGGAAATCTTTCTACATGGTCCACCTCATTAGTAAGGGTATCTCATCCAGGGACAAGGTGGTCATAACATCCCTGTATTCTTCCCTTATAAGACCGATTATTGAATATCATGCCCCTTTTGGCATGTACCTCACAAAGCACATGCAGCAGCTGGAGAGACCACAGAGATTCCTCACCTGGAGAATCCAGGGCCTCAAACATCTACCTTACACAGATAGACTAAAAGACCTGTCCCTCTACTCAGTCTCCTACAGACTCCTCAGAGATGACCTCTGTCTGATATAGAAAGCAATCTCAGACCCTGCTTTGATGGGACTGCTACATATCTGCAAGTCAAGCTCCACTCAGATAACCCACATGCGAGACCTCAACCTGGTCTGTGACATCAATAGGACTTGTTGGTGGGACAGATTTGTGTTCCAGAGACTCCTCCTTTTGTGGAATAGACTCCCTCTCCAAGTAAAGCAGAGTACCTCATTAAACTTTTTAAAGCGCAACCTGGATAACTGGATGGGGAACAGAAAATACACCCCTGGGATTCAACCTATGTCCCTGCTGGAGAGTGGCATAGGATGCTGACTTGTTGGAACATGGACTAAATTCTTGGCTAGGCTTGTAAGGGCCTCAAGGCCTCAATAGCCTAATAACTTCCTATAATCCTATGATCCCATGCATACCAGCATGTTGTATAACTAGGCAATAACCTACTTGTGGGTGTGGGTATATCCAGATTTACCAGTTGTTGGCATGGTTTGATCACGAGGATGAAGCAGTGGTGAAACCTAATATACCCACACCCACAAGTGGGTTATTGCTATTATACAATGACATTATTTAAGAAAGAATTTGATTACCTTTCTTAAACAATGTCTTTCTATAATGGTACCATAGTAGTCCTCTGCATTGTTTGCCACTCTTGTGTGATTTTTGATGCATATAGGAGTTACGTTCTCATGCTTGCACAACTCATCAGTGCTGTTAAATAAAAGTAAGGGAGAAAAGAGAATCACCATCTGTTGCCTTTTTTTTTAATAGTAGCAATGGAGAAAAAGAATCTCCATTGCTGCTATGAGACAAAAGTCTGGCATTCTGTTAAGATTTGGACAGTTGACAGGTACCAGAGTCTGCTGAGATTTATGGAGGGACAACACACACACACAAAAAATGAAAATTGGGTGCGTTTCTGTCTTTTATTTTTTAGAACATACTTGTTTTTTCTTCTTTTTTGTGCTGTTCCTCCACAGCATAGTCCAATAGAAAAGTCTGTCTGCTGAATTGTACTTAAATCTCATGTACAAATCTCATGTATCAAATGATCCATGATCCAGGCTTGCTGGTTGAGATAACCAATCAGTGTGTATGTTTTTGAAAACTACTGAGCTATCATTGTATAATACTACATAATGAGAGAATCCATCAGTGACAAGCCTTCATCCTTGGGTGGTTCAGACTTTATTTTGCTAACTTGCTGGTGTGTTCTCCAATCAGCAGAGGTAACATTGGTGTGTGTGGTCTCCACCGAGTGCTGTTGTCCTTGAAAGACATTCCTTCCCATCCACAAGGAATAGTAATTCAGCAAAAGTCTCACTCCATCCCATCAGTCTCTAGCTGCTTCTTCAAAGACCGGGTTTAGCGGTTATACCTGTATATTCTGGGTCACAGTCAGTGCTCTATCCCTCTGCATCACAGAGCTGGCATATAGACATAACTAATTCATAATTGTTATCATCACCATCAACCCTCCTTTTTCTCATTTTCTTCATGGGTTTTGGGTGTTACCTCGACTGTCGCCATTTGTCTCACATCAATGCCACCCTCCTGCCTTCTTCGACATTCATGCATGATTGATTTCTCTCTCTCTCTCTCTCTCTCTCTCTCTTTGTTGCATGTCCATTTTTTCACTTGCCGTTTTTACTGTCTCTCCCAAACTAACTTTACTAAATCATCTTTTGCTTTCCTGAAAATATGCCTGAACCACTGTTATCTGTTCTCTTTGACCTTTTCTGCAACTGGAGCTACTTTGGCTTCTGCTCTTGTGTCCTCATTTCTTCATCTGTCCCACAGTGTGTATCCTACTACCTGTCTCATGCATTCATTTCCATCATTTCTAGCTTCCTTATCCAGTCTGCCTTTACTGCCCAGGTTTCTGCACAATATATTAAAAATGCCCACACCACTGTTGTGCACACCTTACTTTTTAGCTTCTTTGTCATTCTTTAGTCACAAAGTACCCAAGACAGTCTGTGTCAGTTGGCTGCAGCCCCTCTTTTTCTAGCTTTGATCTCCATTCAGACTTCCCTTCTCCTCAACCACCAATCCCAGATACTTGAAGTTGTTAACCTGTTCTATTATTTTTCATTCTATCTCAATTTCAGCTTCTTTTGATCTCCATTATTTGCTGCCATGGCAGCTGTTTTGTTGGTACTCAGTTTCATCCCATGTGCCTTTGGTTTTATTTTCCATTCCCGTATCATTTGCTGAACTTGGTGTTCAGAGTCTGCCTGCAACACCACATCATTGCATACAGCAGCTTTGTTGTTCTGTCCTCTTTTTTCTGTTTGCAGTCAATCAGCAGAATGAACAACAAACTGTGCTTAGAGCCAAACCCTGATGCACTCCCACTCCCACTCTCACTGGGAACCCCTTTCCGAGTCCGAACACTCTTTGTACCCATGTCATTGGGTCCTTTTACATAGCTTAAACTAATTCTACCAATGTTTCTGGGACTTCAAACCATCTCAGAACTGCTCAAATAGCCATTTTGGGGAGTCGTTATATGCTTTCTTCAAGTATAGAAATGCTCACTTGGACTCTTTCCTCATCTCTAGCTTCTTGTCTAGTATCTGTCTCACTGCAAACATCAGGTCAGTTGTACTAAATCCTGATCTGAATCTAAACTACTCTTCTCACATCTTACATTATTTTATTCTGCACATGTATCATTCACCCACTGCAGCACTTTCGTGCAGTGTGACAGTAGTCTGATAACTCAATACTGCCCACAGCTGTAAATAGCCCTTTGTTCTTGTACACTGGTTCTAGAATGCTTATTCTCCAGTCTTATGGGATACTCCATTTTCTCCATACTGCTATAAGTACCCTCAGAAGCAATTTGTCCCCTTACTCACCCAACATCTTGGTGAAATCTGCGTGATTTCATCTGAACATACTGTTTTCCCCAACTTCATATTTCTTAGTGCTGTTCTTATTTCCTCTAGGATGGGCTTGTGATCCTCTTTGATTGTATGCTGTGTGTGGGGCAGTATAGCTTCTGTGAGGTTGTCTTCATGCAACAACAAATATCATAGCAATACATTTCCTTAGGCCCAGCATTTTTTTTATTTACAAAATGTACAGTTGGAATATACTAGTGAGTACCTGTACTAATAAGCTGCAGTATAGTCAATGTTATGGAAGGAGGTACATATACACACTTTCTGTAGATATTGCCTGAGTTCTTTTCTTAAAAATCCCAGAATTTCAAGGTTTTTAATGTTTACAGGAAGATATTCCATATGGCCAGTCCAATTCTTGAGAATGTTTTTTTTTTTTTTTTTTTTTAACTAAAGATAAGTATAATGTGGCAAAACAAAGAACAGCACTGGTTCTTCTTCTTCTTCTTAAAAAAAAAAAAAAAAAAAAAAAAAAACTCTAGACTAGATACAGAAGATGGTGTTTGATTTAGTCCAAACAAACATAAATCCATATAAATCACCACAGAATAGTGAACAGGGTAAAATAACGTCCACAGGTTTATTATACAAAACTTTCCTTTCATTTCAATACATGCTGCAACCTATCCTTTGAACTGTTAACCCATGTCTGTTTTTTGACTTATTCATGCATTGTGACAGTGGTCAATTGCTGTAAACTTAAATACAGTACTAGGTTTTTAAAATTAATGTTTATATAAAGCATTATTTGTTTTCTTACATCTGTTATTACTAACATTTTACGATATCCAGTTTGTAAACATCCCTGAGGTTTTGCCCATATAAAACTCAGAACAATAACAAGTAACAAGGTAAATTATTCCATGTACTAGAACAACTTATTAGATGTCTGTTTTCAAAATTCCTATTGACATTTGTTGTTTCCGATTACTTAGTACTTTTGTTTACATGTGCATACAGTCCACATTTCTCACAAGGGTAACAATCTTCAGATACATCTATTGTTAAATTAGTCTGCACTAAATTGGATTTATGGCCATCTTTCTGGCATTCTAGAGTTTGTTTAATTTCCTACCTCCCTCAAAAAGAGAACTTATAGGTAATATTTATTCCAAGTTTTTATTTGACAGTATAGTTCACCAATATCTATGAATAATATTCAAGGATATTTCAGTATTTTCAGCAAACATAGTCACAAGAAATGTTTCTCCTGCTTTCCCCTTGTTATTACATTTTTGTACTGTATCAGCCTTCCTTCTTGTATTAATAATATTGCTCCAAGTATAGCCTCTGGCTCTAAACCTCATTTCCAAGTCACGAGAATGCTGTGTTCTTACTGTTTTCCAGGCAAATTTTTCTCGGCCTCATAAACTGGTACTTGGGAATATTATATATTAAATGGGGTGGATGACAACTCTTGGCATTTAAGAAGAAATTTCTAGTGAATGGTTTTCATAATGAGTAACACTAAGTGTATGGTCCTCACGTCTATTAATCAAAACATCCAAAAATAATCTTTGTATCATTAAGCTTTGTGGTAAAATGTAGCCCTCACAAGTTTTCATTTGAGCACAGTACACATTCCAACAATACTGTTTCAGTAAAAGTCCATAAGAGCCAACAATCATCTAAGAAATTCTGTCACGTATCCATGGCATAAAAATAAAAAAATATATGGGTTTGATAAAAAATCATCACTGCCTCAAAAAAAAAAAAAATTAAAATGCTGTACCATTCAATTACCGATAACACTTATTTTGAAAAAAATATATATTTTTGGTAACAATATGTTCAATCTAACAAATGTGGAAGATGTTGAAGTCTGGTGGATAAAGCTCAGTCATGCTTAACCAGTGTTCCAGAGCCTGTAACCTTGTACTTTAAGGCATACTGGCACATAAGGAGAGACATCCAAAGTGCACATTGTCCAGCCTGATTCCAAATGGACATTATGTATGAGTTGTAAGAATTGTGTGGTATTATGTAAATGGACCCTGATAAACTTCCATAGCGGTATTAAATAATAAGTAAAAAAAAAAAAAACAGAAATGGGTTCCATCAAAGAACCCATCCCGACAACAATAGGCATACCTGGTGGTTGTTGTAAATCCTTGTGAACCTTAGGCAATATATAGAAATATTGAGATTTGGGGTTAGAAACCTTTAATTCCTGTACTACATTCTAGTCTATAATTCCATTTTGTTATAAAACTTGTCTGTAAGTTTTCTCAGTTCTTCATTTTTATACTGCAAACTAATCCACCCTACTATGCTTCATTCCCCGCCTCCCCATATCTGCATAGGTAATGACTACATTTTTGCTTTCAATTAAGGATTTTTAAACTATTCCTTTAATTCTTTGGTGCAACATCATATTTAAATCTGAAAATGGTCTCATAACTCTTAGTTAAATAACAACACATAAGCCATATTCTAATGTCAAAGAGCTAAAACCGCATACAGAAAGAGGCAAACTAGAAGTGAAAATACATATGTTAGACAACAAACAGGCATTATACTTGTCCCAGTGATTGAGGTAGCATCTTAAAAGTTAATAATAAGTCTGAGATAACCATGCCTTTAAAAAGTTGTTAGAAAAATCAGGGGGCTGGGAATGGACTTCTGGAAGGAAAAGAGTTTTGAAATGCTTAAGTAACAGATGTATCAGTTTCAAAATAGTTTTTAATGAATAAGTCGGTTTTGTTGCAACAGATGACAGAATGGTGCAGGAGCTATGATTTTACAAGAGAGAGATTAAATTGCCTATATGTTAATATCATTTACAGAAACACTGAACAGATATGCTTCAATACAAAAGGAGCTGTTAACAGCAGTACTGAGATATGAGAATGTCCACAACTCTGCCTATATATATTAAGGGTCAGGCTAGAAGGGGACAGCAGGTCCTTAATATGCATGATCAGAAAGTTTTTGTAAAAAGCATCTCATAGATTGCAGATGAGGTTACTTAATCTACAAAAGTTTGATCTGAGACTGAAATTAAAATCAAGCATGTTGAGTACATCGCATTTACCCAAGAATCATGATAATATGATAAAATCACAGCTATAAATTATTTCATGAAAGCCACAGTTACCAATGATAGAAGAAAAAGTAAAAATGTCTGAAATGCACTGTCACTAACATTGAGCTGCATTTACTGAAACATGTTTGAGAGTTGTCATATGATTGAGAGGCTGCCTTAAACAAACAAAAATATCTGTAAGGAAAGAATTTCAGTGATATTTCTCCTTAAAGGAAAAATTGCATCTAGGGCTTAATATTCAAAACTGACAGGATAATAGTCACCTGAGAAGACAAATGCCTGAACTGATGGATGCATCACATGTGGGAATGCACCAGACTCAGTACCATTACACTGATGCAATGACCAAGATGCATATCATAGGCTAGGGAGAACTGGATGCATATTCTTACAGGGTGAAGCAATCTCCGATGTTCATCAGCTATAGTGTGTTGGAGATGCTGCTATTGTTTTCTTTTTGTAAACTTACATTTATTACTATATTATTTAATATTATACAGGAATTAGTTGCTTAACTTTTACAGGAATTGTTTGGTTTATTCATTATGGGAATCCTATATTTAATTGTTATTATCCTACAAATAACATATCATATATATGGGAAAGTGAGCATTCTGGATTAGCTGCTTTTGCTCAGATCCCACTCCTGCGGGATACTGTCAACATGCATAAGTGTTTTAAATTGTACATATTAAATTTGAATACTTGATCAGGTTTCTGCAGTCTGAACAGTTTATTGTGACAGTATTTGTGTTAGTAATTATCTGGTTCTAATTAATCGTTTATTGACATATTATAAATAGAATTATACACTTGTGAGCTGCTTGTCATGCAGATGTTATTTACCTGATGGTCGGCATATTGCAAATAGGACTCATTCTTGAATATTCTACATTACTTGCAAGGCTGATAGTTTGCACAGTTCAGAAGTTGTGCAATGATGTTAGTGTGCTGCATGCGATACTGAATTTGTGCTAATAATTACAACCTGGTTACCCAGATTAGTCAGATTAATACCATGCACTGAAATATTAATCAAACAAAAACATTAACTAATACTGTACTTTCAAAAATAAACTAAGATATATTTAGCATTTTAACAGTATAACCAAGATTATGAAGCAGCTGTTTAAAGGTCACCCTAAATACACTTCATTTTCTCAGCAACTCCCACTACATGTTCTAGCCAATGCACAGGTAGTACATTTCAGGAGTAGGCAGCAGGTGGTAACTACAGGTACACAAATGCCAGTAGCACCTAAATTAATAACGCATGCATGATCTTCCATCCCCTCTGCCATTTAATTCCCCATGATTCTAGCTACTACTTTCCTAAGCTAATACAGCTGCACTTTTGGCTAATTACAATTGTATTTATTTTACCTTTCTCTCTCTATTTCTTAACATTTTCTTACTATTTGAATGCTTATATTGTCAGAAGTTGTTAGATTTGTGCATCAGTTCACCTTTTAATATATAGTGATGGCGGGTGGCTGCATGTTAAACTGATATTTTATTAAATGGCTTGTTGATATCTATCTATATCTACATCTTTATACACACACACACACACACACACACACACACACACACACACACACACACACACACACACACGTACCTCCATTCCACAGTGACTACTGACCAACAGGCAATTGTTTCCTACTGGCAAAGCTGGCAAAGGTTCTACATAAAGTAATCTGTGAACAAATACTCACATGCATTAAACAAATATGACATTCTCACCAGCACAGAGCACAGTTTCTGTGACAAATAAAATAAGGTAGCAACATTTTGTAGTCTTATAAATCAAATAGTTAGCAATATGGGAAAAAAAGATTACTTACAGGTATCATCTTCTTTAATCTTAAAAGGCTTTAAAAACATTAATCACACAGTTCTTCAAAAGCTTAAAATTGTAACTTTTTTGGATTTCACTATCCCAATTGTACTGTATCACCATTGACCTAGGTTATGATTGAAAATGGTTCTGGTTCCAGTTGACTAACCTTGTCAATAGATGTTAAAATAAAAAAGTAATAATGATAAAATAAAATATTAAAGCTGAAATAAAGAGCAGTAGCTAAAATATATTGGCCAGGAATGTTTAGTCTACCAGCACAGGTTGTACACAGTTATGTTATCTGTATCATATATAATAACAACTATGCAAAGAAAGACATGTTAAGTGATATGGTTCCATGGCTGTTGCAGTAGTGAATACAATCTTTATCTGTGGAGTTAAGAAGACACTGATTTGTTCCAGTTTAACAAAACTGTGTTTCTCATAACTGTAACTTATTATTCTAAGTTCCCTGAAATAATCAGATTAACAGAAACAAAAGTGAAAGTGCGATTAATGCATTAAAGTCTATATTTTTCAGACAAGGGATACTGGATTTCATGTTTCACAATGGTCTGTTAGACAAAAGTCAGGAAGTCAGACATTTTGTATGAGAGTGGGTGTTTAGTCATGTTGCAAGAAGTGTTTGTGGTAAACAGAGACAGATGGAGAGAACTGTTTAAACAATAAAAAACATCTTATGACAAAGAGCAGTAACATGAGCTCTGAGAATTGTCATCTTACAGTTTTAGAATGTAAGAATTCTCCATTGCAAGGATTGAATTTCCCACCAGCTCTACTTGTTAATGTGCAGAAGGTTGGAAAGGAACTTACCTACTTCATCTACCTTGCTGATACCTGGAATTAGTGCAAAGGAAATGTAGAAGATGCTTTAGTAAAGACAAGAAAACTACTGTGATAGAAACTGCAGGAGACTATCAGATTTACAGACTAGTGATGAAATAAGAACACAAAAGTCATGGGAAAGTTCACAGCCTGGAATTATAGTAGTTGCTAAAGCTACTGAATCAAAGTTTTGCACTGTTTGTAGGAAAGCATTGGAGGCATCTGTACAACCCAGACACTTTGAAGCTAAAATCGAGCAAAGGAGAGTAGTCACATGTTGTCACAACCAGTCCTTTTGTCAAGAAACTAGGGACTGTAAGAACTGTGATAGTCAGAGTTGCAGAAAGAGGCTTCTCAAGTCATATCTTTAAGAAAAGCTATAGAGCAGAAATGTCCTAAAAAGAAGATGAAATGTCCACAGCAACCAGTCCTGTCATATATGTGTGTGTGTGTGTGTGTGTGCACGCGTGTGTGTGTGTGTGTGTGTGTGTGTGTGTGTGTGTGTGTGTGTGTGTGTGTGTGTGTGTGTATATATATATATATATATATATATATATATATATATATATATATATATATATATATATATATATATATCTGTTTGTATACACATATACATACATTTTATTTATTTATTTTTTATTCACCAGGTTAGTTCCACTAGGCTAGTGGCCTCTTTTTAGGGGTGACCCATGGTAGTATTTATACTGCTAGGGAAAATGTGGCCAGGGCATTGGGGAACTTCCCCTGTTCTTTTCAAAAGATGCAATATGATATTTTAAATTCACCTGAAATATCACTGACTCAAGCAACGTGGGACCTCAGTTTAAAATCTCATGTAAAGGATGATGCACTCAGGCAGATTCATAGCTATTCAGAGCTGCTCATCATTTGGCGACTTTGCTAGAGAGTGCTGAGAACCTGCTTTTACCTGGAGCAATCCATTACTCAGAAGATGAAAAATAAGTATTTTGTTGCCTTCTCTTGTTAATTGTGACTGTATTTTAGTAGTTTCTTAAGTTATTTGATGTTTTTTTCCAGCAATTTACAAAAAAACTGTACTGTGTACCAATGCTTCAAGCAGTTAATTGCACTGTATTTACTGTATCTAAAAATACGAGGGCTGTTGTAGGTAGTTTGTGGGATCTCCTTACACTTGGGCACCAAACCAGCCATTCTACATTAAGAAGATTTTTTTCTGCAGTCTTGTGGCAGAAATGTACGGATCTAACCTTAATGAGTTGGGGATTGCTGGTGGAAGGTTTATTGTGTGCTTTCCTGATTGGTAGTTAGCTTAAACCTAATCCTCTTTGTTTGTATATAAACGTTGCATTTGCATAAACTTTGGCATAACAGCTCAGAGCTGATCGTCATTTGGCGACTTTGCTAAAGAGTGCTGAGAATCTGCTTTCACTTGGAGGAATCCATTACTCATAAGAAGAAAATAAGTATTTTGTTGCATTTCTCTTGTTAATTGTAATTGTATATTAGCAGTTTCTTAAGTTATTTGTTGTTTTTTCCTGCACTTTGCATAAAGAAATTGGGCTATCTTCTACTGCTTTAAGTAGTTAATTGCAGTATATTACATTGTATCTGATGATGGAAGGGGTTTTCTGTGCTTTCCTGATTACTAGTTAGCTTAAAACTTGTTCCTTTTTGCTTGCATTTAAGCCTGCGATTGTGCTAAGCTGCTGTCTGTGCAGTAGTGGTTGGCAGTGCCCTCTATAGAAGCAAAAGCCTTGAAGATTAGTTTTTCCCTAAACAACTGTCAGTGAAACCCTTTCAAGCTTTTCTGCTGTTCTAGTAGCAACTCAGCTCCGAAATGAACAGGGTTGCTTTATAGATCAACTTTAGCCTACACAAAATATAGGGCCCTCTTATAGTTTCTGAGTTAACAGCAGAGCCCTGTCAAACTAACCCATTCTTTTTCCTAATAAAACATACAGTAAGAACCTGAAATCACAGATGGCCAGTTTCCCATCATCTCTCAGGTCAGCCTTATGGACATGGGTATCCTGAGGCTATGTGGCAATTGTCTCATGCATACAGACAACCACTTATTTCTGAAACAAACAAATACTTTTGTGAGAGATGTAGTTACACTGTGAAATTGGAGGCAACACTTACACATGTGGACAAAATCAAATGCCAAGCACTTTGTCAGCACACACACATATCACTTCCCACACTAAATAGGGAAATGACACATAAACTCATATATGCAGAGGCACTCACTAGTTACTTACCAAAAGACCAGAGGTGCCTTCAGAAACCAATTGCACACACAACAATGAAAAAAACAACCACAACACATAATAACACACACACCAGTGTCTCAACAAATAAACCCATAAGGCATAACGCCACAAAACCCAGTGCACTGGTCCTAGGAGACTCCATAGAGAGACACACAGATATTCCCCTCATCAGGTTGGTAAGTAGCAGGTTACAATTAGCTGTCCATCAAGTCACTCAAGCACTCAAATCACTCAACCACAAGTACTAGTATAACTCCATCATAGTCCATGTCGGAGTGAAAAACTTGAGACATACCTCTCTGGACTATATGAAGAGAGACATGACTGAGCTCTCAGATTATGTATCATAGGCAGGTATAAGCCTAACCTTAAGTAGTGTTCTACCTTTGTCAAGAATGATGCCACACTACAAACAAAAGTGACTGACTTTAACAACTGGCATAGCTTCTGGTGTTAGTCCAAGGGGATCCAATATCTGTCAGCCTGTGAAGACATGATCGACAGGCCATGCTGCTTTGCCAGAGATGGTTTGCACCTGTCGCCTCTAGGCTTTCAGATACTGGCAAAGGCATTAGCCACTGCTACTGTGCCTTTTTTAGGCAGTATCAAAATAACCAACCTCTCGACATAACAAAATCCTCTCTAGATAAACTGAAGGTACTGCTGCTAAACACAAGGAGCCTAAATAAGAAACTGCACTCCTAGAAACACTACTCACCTTGGAAGACGCTGATGTCTGTGCAGTCATAGAGACATGGTTCAAAGCCATGGAAAGCAACCTGGCCGTGCAGGGCTACAACACCTTCCATTTGTTCAGACCACAAACTGAGCATGAAAGAACCAAAGAAAGAGATGTATCTATGTTCATTAAGGATAATACACCTTGAGACTGGCCAAACAGTATGACTCTCTCGTGCTACTCCATGACCAATTAACCATAGGCAAAATATCCTACCACATCATAGCTAATTAAAGTTCCCCTACAATGAACCAGAAAAATCATGCTGCATGCCTGGATTGACTCCTAGAGTCATTTGCCATGCAACCCAACACCTCACTCATGGGTGGTTATAATTATCTTACCATTGATTGGGAAATATACACAACCACAACCATGCTGGCTCAGAGGTTCTTGGAATTTATCAGTGCAAATGTTCTGAAACAGCTAGTCAGCACACTCATGAGGGGCTCAAATGTCCTGGACATAGTATTCACTAACGTGGGAGAGCATTGCACCCCTTCCGTGTGATGTCCTCCCTGGTAAGATTGGACCATAACTCAATCTCTTTCAATGTAATTAAAAGGCCAGATACACTTAAGATTTTTTCTAAGACAAATTACCTCCTACTAAGCAATGGTATAAAAAGTTTCAAAGCTCCCTCAAACACAGATAACTCAGACTATACAGTGGTGCACACCAATACTCTGTATAACCACTTAAGCAGTTGTATAGAATCAACTGTACCTGACCGGATTAAAACAAGGTCTTGCTGAAAATACAAGCCCCCCTGGTGGACCCCTATTATAAACAGGCTATACAACAAAAGAAAGAAACTAATGCCAAAAACAAGAGGGAGCTGGTTTAACAGAGGAAGAAATCCATCTGTAGCCTAAACAAACAAATTGGAGATCTTGTCTATTTCTCCAAAGCTAATTACTTATCAAAAATAGCCTCCCTAGCTAAGGATAATCACAAGGCATTCTTTAACTATGTCTAAAGTCTAAAAGGGAATATCCAGCTATGCACTGAACTGCTTGTGGATGGCACCACCCATACTTAACTGGATGTAGTAGCTAATCTGCTAGCTGACAGATGTGGTGCAAACTTCATCCCCCTATCCCCACTGGTCATCCCCCAATGTCTACCTGCCACCATTTCTCAGCCTATTGTCTCAAGAGAGCAGGTCATCTCTGCACTCCCCAAGGCCAAAATTATGACCTCAATGGGACAAGACAACATCTCAGGTTGCATTTTAAACAACATAAAACATGACCTAGCAGACCTCCTTGGATCCCTGTTTAACCATAGCCTATGGAGTAGCTATGTAACAGCAGAATGGAGGACAGCAAAAGTAATCCCTCTGCACAAAGTGAGACCGTCATCCCACCCTAGGAATTATAGGCCCATAAGCTTGACTAGCATCATCTGCAAGGCCATGGAAAGAATCATTATGGACCTTATCAATAAGGACATGGATAATCTCCAAACTCTGGGCCAAACCCTGTCCAAACTCATTAAGAGTAGATCATGTCTGTTAAACCTGGATAACTTCTTTGAAAAAGTCACCAAGGCCCTGGATGAGGGAAAGACAGTACATACCACCTACCTTGACCAAGCCAAGGCATTTAACACAATTTCCCATTCAAGTATTACAGGTAATTTCTTGCAATTGGGAATTACACCTTACATCATCAGATGGGTAGCCAATTGGTTCACTGACAGGACACATATTGTCAAATTGGGTGACTTCACCTCTAGCAAAAGACCAGTCACCAGTGGTGTACCACAGGATTCTGTGCTGGGGCCTTTACTCTTCAAAATTTATTTCTCAGAAGTCCAGGCAACTGTGGACAGCAAGTGGTTGACCACGTTTGCTGACGATTGTAAATTGGGAACAATCGCTGAGTCCACCAATTACGCTAATATACTGCAGAAAGGGTTAACACAGACAAATGAATAGTGCCAAAGCCACAGGTTGAAGATAAATGCAAAACATGCTTTATTATTCCCTTTGGGAAAGCTAACATCCCTGCTAATTACATTAAAAAAGCACCCTCCCCCAAGTGTAGACCGAGTGGTACTTGATCTGGGTACTCAGGTTGATAGCAATCTGAACTTTGACCACCACACATCCAAAGTGGTAAGGAAATCCTTCGGTGTGGCACATCTTATAAGTAAAGGCATTGCATCTAAATCTACAGATATTATAATTCCATTATACTGGGCCCTTAACAAACCAATAACTGAATACAATACTCCCTTTTGCATATATCTCACCAGACACCTGCAACAGCTGGAGAGACCACAGATGTTTCTCACCAAGAAAATGCAGGATCCACAAAACAGGTCTTACATGGAAAGACTGAAAGCCCTGTCACTGCATTCTGTCTCCTAGAGGCTGCTAAGGGGATGACCTGTACCTGGCTTACAGGGCAGTCTTTGATCCAGTCCTGATGGAAATGCTACACATTCATAAATAAAACTGCTCAAGGATCACTTGCTCCAGGAATCTTAACATAGCCTCTGATATGAACAAATCATGCTGGAGAGATAGCTACATCTCCTAGAGACTACTCCTTCTCTGAACAAACTTCCCATTCACGTGAAGCAAAGCTTTTTGCAAGGGGATATCCCTTCCTTCCTCCATCTCATGACAGTGCTGTGTCCCCACGATCTCCTTAAATGTTACCACATTGAGGTCACACAACATTGGGAAAGAGTGAAAATAGTTTTCTCTGACCTAACGACAGTGCCATTTATGTAGGATGGATGGAGGAGTCTGTCCCTCTTCAAAAGTAGTAAGTGTATGTATTTTATCAACGTGACAAAATGCCATTTCCATATTTTTGTTTTGGCAGATTGTCATTTGATAAAATAAATCTTCTTCTTCTTTTACTTTGAACCTGCATAGAGTCATTTTTTTTAAGTCTTCTGATTCGATGGCTGTGTGATAATATGTGTTTCTATGAGTTTAGAAGGAATGCAGATTCAAATTTCAGAATCAAACTAGGAACCAAGTTAATTTTTAAATTGAAGTGAAAACTTTTAAACAGAAGTGAATGTAGCCAGTGAATTATGGACTACATATATTAAAATTCCTCAACAGGATACTCTATATATATTTAATGCGGTATAAGGCAGATCAATGCAATATTAAAGAAAATAAACATTTCAGCCACAGTGAATTCCAATTTGCAGGCTGCCAGTGTCAAAACTACAACTGTTCCCTCTTGTAATCCTATAATGCAAGCAATAATGCACAGAGTGTGTGTTAATGTGGAAATAACTCCTGCCTAGGGGTGTTCTGAGTGGTCTATATTAAAAGACTGAAAGTTTAAAATCGTGAACGCTCTAAAATGCCAAAGCTCAAAATCATTATTGTGGGGGGCTACACCCCCCCCCCCCCACACACCCCGCTAAAATATATATTCCAACTCTGAGATTGCACTACAGTTAGGAAAGGACAAATATTCCAATCTTCACTGTACTGCAGTCTCAAAAAAGCACTTCAAGGCCCAGCATTTTTGCTCTTCAGAGCGATCGCGATTTCAAACTTTTGGTCTTTTAATATAGACCCGTTCTGAGCTCTGATGCTGCAGGTGGAGTTGTATATTCACAAGGCCATAATACCCTTATTCCAATAAACTTAGATCTTAGTTTTTTGCTTTTTTCAGTGAGAAAATTACGCTTTCCAAATAATGCTCAGGCTACACATGTCAGATGTTTAGGGTCCAATGTTAACAGGATCTGATTAATGCCCTTCTCTGTAGATTCTAGCTTAGGGGTCATTTCCAAATGTTGGGCAAAATATATAATTGAATGGATTTATTGAATGGCAGTGTTAAGGCTCTGCTACACTTCCTTATTCTTTTACAGGAGTAATTCTGGGTTATTACCAGGTCTCATTTATGCTGTGCATAGATAGATTTTGGATAGTGTTTCAATAACATCATGTATAATGGGAGTTATTAATGTCTGAATAACTTCCTGTATAATGGGAGTTGTTTTTGATTTTAGCTAAGTACAGCATGCTTCAATAAAACTTACTTTGGGAAAACACTAGCATCAAATTTGACCATTGGAGAAATAATGCTTATCTCTGTTATGTGGTGACCATAAAATTGATTATATTACAAAAAGAATACAGAGATTCTCTTCCTGCATGAGAATGTGAGGGTGAAGCCTTCCATATAAAGTTTTTTTTTATGATCAAGTCCCATTCCAAAAAATTATGTTTAGCAAAATGCCACTCAACCTTTCTGCTTTCATTTTTGTAAACTATGTCATCTTAATAATTAAAGGGATTGGTGTACCTTATTTTCTTAAACATATTACTTTGTTATTGTTTAAGTGTAATGTGATCTGGATGGAGAGCACTTCTGGAGTAATTGCAGTCTATATGCAAATATCGTCTTCTTTAATGATATGATACGATCCTGTGTTCTGTTTGTAGTTTTGTTTTGAATCACAAGGACACATGATTCATTTAGTAGATTTCAAAATATATGAATGACAAAATAATATGCTTTATTTTATAATGTGTTTTTAGTGATAAGATCTGCATCCTTCAGAAATGTAACTTGTGCCAGGTCTTGAATGAGTTAATCTAGTTACAGAAATAAAACTCACATTACAGTATCACACTGCAGAGGTTATGCAGTGAAGCGGAAAACAGTAAGTGAGCACTCTGTACAGAAACTTGATGACATTAAGGAAAAATATTTGAAGCCATAATGAGATAATAGACATATTCACATGACTTACCTTGACAGAACTTAATGTCGCATTTTATTATACCATTCTTATAGTGATCTTGGGTGCAGTGAGACCTGAAGGCCCATTAAGTTTCTACTGAAACCTTTACAAGCTCTTGCAAGAGGAAGAGAAATGGGAAACAAGTTGAAAACCAAATTAGTAGATTTAAATATTAACATTATTAATTTCTTATGCTAAATAAACTTAGCAAGCCATTAAAGAAATATATGGGTAACCAAAATGTGCAATTATTTAAACATTTAGAGAAAACATTTCTAACTGCATGCATAAGAAAGTTTACACTGGTACAGTGAAAGTTTTGCCCTTGTGTCCTTGAGCTACCTTTTTCTGACAGTATATCTTTACAAAGCATGAAGTTTTAAGGACACACATAAGTCATAAATATTTTGCACATTAAGAAAATAGAAGATTTACAAATTTCATAAATGTCTCTAGAGCCATACATTGCAGCAGGTGTACCTGCTGGAGCAGACAAATGAGGACATAGCATACTGCTAAATGTCACAAAAATTGGACAGCTAACACAAGTAAATGAACTGGGGAAATCAAACAAAAAGAAACAAGTCTTTTTTTGTGTGCTGTAAAAGAGGCAGAAGATGAATGAATATATGAGAGCACTAGTTGAGAACAGGATGAACTTCTATGTATCGCGAAAGGAGACAATTAACCGTGTGTGTTTATGTGTAAGGAGGTGCACATCTTTTGATCGAACATCCTGAATATTGAATGCCATAACATCAATAGTCATAATGTTTAACACAGAAAAAAGTTTTTTTTTTTTTGCCCTCATGCCTCTTACACTCCCTGCTAATTATATATACTAAGTCAGAGACTGCATTACAGCAAGGAAAGTGCCAATACCTTAATTCCTGCTTACCATGATCCCACACTATACATTTCCCATTTCTCCCTATATGTCAACATTTTTGATGTTGAAGTTTCTGTTTGGACATTTTGTCATTTGACATTTCCATCTGTCATGATTTTATCATGTTCCCATCAAAAACAAACTGACTTCATTAGAAGATCAGCTTCTTATTTACATTGTGGTTTATGTACTACATATCACATATTTGTTTTTAATGTAGGGTGCCCTACCTACAAGATTTAGTTGATAATCTGTCTTTGTAGGTAGTAAGAAGCTCCTACTGCTGATTTAGCATGGAAATACAATTAAATAAATATTAGTTTATATGGTGAAGCATTGTTTGCTCCGTTTTTCAAAATATGATGGTAGGGGTTTCAGTTAAAAAAAATTCAGTGTGCTGCCATTTTCAATAAAATAAAATGTAAAAACAACACATTTAACGCTATATAATTTTGTTTTCTATACTGTAAGGAGAGTATGTCCACCTACAGTGCTTTGTTACTTACATTTCCTTTAGAATATGATCAGCACTTTAAAGATAAAGAAATAATAGACAGGTGTGATTAAGTCGCATACCTGACCTCAGTTATAGACCTGTTTAAGTCATAACATTTTTTATTTTTCATGTTTCCAGTGCCCATTCTCTCCTATATATAGATAGGAGATGCACACATACTACACACCCGTTCGATTCTCAGCTGGAGCGCCTTGTGTGTGGAGTCTACATGTCCTCCCCGCAGTCGAGTGGCGTTTGAAAGACATGCGTGAATGGGCATGCCTTCATTGAAGGTTGGGCATCGGGCTGGCAACTTGGCACTGTAAAAATCTGCTGCCAATCATTAGCGGACCGGAGTTCTGCTGTAACGACCCCTAACCGGTAAAAGCCAAAAGAAGAAGTATATATATATATATATATATATATATATATATATATATATATATACACATATATCTTTGTATCTATCTAGTTATATAATACACACACACACACACACACACACACACACACACACACACAATATATATATATTTGTCATTTGTTAACTGGGTTAGTCCAACTGAGCCAAAGGCCCATTTTCAGTGGAGACCTGAGGAGAAAAGCTCCAAAATGTGCTAAAAATTACATAAATTCAAGACTGTACAAATTAAAAGATTACATAAATTCAAGACAGTACAAATTATATAAAGTTCATACAGGATAATATGGCATGTTATAAAGAACAGAGATAGACTTCAGTAAGTAACAGAAGATGAAATATCTATGTAAGTTTAGAGCAAACAAGTTAATATCCACGTTGGCTTTACATAGTATTACAGAAAGCAAATCTAGATAGGCAACATAGCAAAGAAGTGTTGCTGTTTACATAAAATATATGTACAATGAAGCAGATGATAACTTCTTATTGGCTTAATAGAATTTATTCAATCTATATAGCTAAGAGATATAACTTTTAAGGTAAAGAGACGTGGATGGGGGATTAGGTAGGGTCCTGGCCTTATGTTTGCAAGGTAGTTTTTCAGTTCTTTTTTAAAGCTGTTAGTGTATTTGATATTTCGAATATTTGGAGGGAGTTTATTCCAGGCTTGGAACACTGTGCTTTTATAAAGTAGCTTACCTATGTTTTAATAGGTTTGTATAAGTCAAGAAGGAGTTGATCGGTGCTACAGAGAGTCTGAGTTGGAGTATAGAAGGATACTAGAGAGTAGAGGGAAGGACAAGCTGAGGATTTATTTAGTAAGGATTGAGTGATTTGTAGCCGAGATAGAAGCAGTAGTTGAGGGAATTCAAGCCATTGGAGTTGCTTAAGAGCAAAGTGGTGAGATTTGTGCAGTAGGTTGCTGGCAAATCTAACTATTTTACTATATGTTTGTTCAAATTTGGTAATTAAGGTGGATTGTAGATGTGTAACTATTATAGAGGTGAACAGAAGGCAGGGAAGGAGGAATGCCTGTGCCAGAGAAGGTCTGAGTCAGAGGACAGGAATTTTTTATTTCTATAGAGTAGACACAATTTTTGATGTGTCTTTTTAACACATTGTTGAATATGGAGGTCAAATTTTAATTGGTCGTTGATTATGGAGTCGAGGAGCTTAGTGTGTGTGATTCAGCTTTAATAATAGTGTTATCAAGAGATGAGATGGTGAAGGTGGTTTTATGGTGGGTGAAAGATTTAAGAAGGAAGAGAAGAAGTTTGCTTTTTAGGGTTTAGGATGTGTTGGTTATCAGTTAGCCATTATTCAATGGTGAGAAATTAGTTTTGAGTAATAGAATGAAGGTTAGTGATGTTATCAGAGAGGGAGATAAGAGTAGAATCATCAGTGTATTGTATAAGGGAGGAGGTGCTGCAGGATGAGTGGAGGTTGTTTGTAAAGATTCACTTTAACTACCCTAAAGAATAGACTAACCAGTTTCTCTGACATACTCGACCTCTTCAGTATGAATTTTTTTGCTGATGCCATTTTCCCTTATATTAACATGCAACCATAAAGTGTTTAATCATCTAGGAATGAGTTTCCAAATAACATTCCATGAAGTACTAATATGATCAAAACAAAGTGTGATACAGTAGTAGCAACAACCAATGTTACATGCATGCATAACCCTTTTCCTGTACCATTCATAAATAAGGCACGTAAATTATGATGGTGTTAGAATGCTATCTATTGTTAAAAACATTAATTTCAGTGACTTTAAGTAAATAGATAATTACTGTTAGAAGAGCAGACGTATACAGTTAAAACCATAAGTTGCCTGTTTTTTGCATATTTATAATATTTACTGCACTTTTCATTGTTTGCTGCCTTCTTTTATACAGTATTTATATACTGTGTATTAAACATTGTGTGTATTGTACTGCAATTGTCTGCAATGTGAGAGTGTTCAATCTCGCCGTTTGTTCTTACACACGGGTTCGGAGCCGAGTCGGCCGCATAGCAAAGCTCTGAATCTTAGAGAAGCTCGAGACCAGGCTATATCCCACAATTGTCCCTGCCATTACCCAGATCTAGTTTGCCGCTGCAACAGATCACATCGACAAGAGCTCGGACCAGAGAGATTTTTGTTTTATTACAGATAAGATTCTTATCTTTCTTGTTTAAAAAGTTCTTAAAGTTCTTAAAGTTAGTTTTTGATATAGTGCTAGTGTGTGTGTGTGTGTGTGTGTGTGTGTGTGTGTGTGTGTGTGTGTGTGTGTGTGTGTGTGTGTGTGTGTGTGTGTGTTATTATAGTTAATCCTGTCATATTTTTATAGGTTCCCTTTTGTGGCCTACCTCCTTTTTCCCACTTATAGCAATACTTATACATATATATATATAAATATTTACTTAGTAGTTATTAGTTATTATAGCTAGTGTCTTAAAATTTTTCCTAGTAGAGTGTCTTACTTCTACCGGTTATGTCAGAGAAAGCCAAATCCGGCTTTAAAAGATGTCAGTGTGGACAGAAAATGTCCATCACTGACAACCACACTTCCTGCATCTACTGTCTTGGCCCTCTCCACCTACAAGAGGATTGCTCTATATGCCATTCCTTCAGCAGGAGGGTCATGACAGATAGACGCAGGAAACTTATAGATAGGGGACTACTTAAGCTTGCCTTCCAGGAGGCTTTGGACAAATCGGACCAGGCTTCTAAGTCCTCGAAGGGGTCGAAGATGTCGGAGCCCATGTCATTGGCTCCGAGTTCATCTTCGAAGGTTCGTTCGCCGGTTCCACAGACTTCGGGGCCGAGCATCGAACGTTTGTCTTTCACTGAGCCCTAGGTCTTGGAACCAGTGTTGGAGCTACCGCCACCATCCATTCTTCGGTCGGTGCCATCTTCGGCCCCTTCGACCCGATCTTCCAGACCGTTATCCGATACAGATGTGGATCGTGTCATGCAGAAACTCATGGAGAACACGACCCTTTCCAAGTTGATTGCAGTTTCCTCCCAATTGGTGTCAAAACTAGAAGGCCTCCCTTTATCTCCAACAGGTCCTCCTTCGAGACTCATCCAGTCTACGGAGCCGGGAGAGGTTGAGCCGATGATAGTGGAGCCCTCGGTGCCGAAACCGTCCATTGCACGATCGACACCATTGACTTCGACTCCTTCGAAACCTGTAGGTGAGTCGCGGAGCCGACGATCTCTCCTCGGTTCAGGGACCGAGAGTCGTACCAAACTTTCGGTGCCGACTCTCCCTCTCGGGGCCTCGGCGCAGATTGGCTCGGCTCCGTCCTCGGGGTCGGGGCCCACGGCCCCTGTGTCTGGGATGCTTCCATGTTCTTCGGAACCGGGGGAGTCCTCGGCCCGGGGTTCAAGGGTTTTTGACCTTATGAGGAAGGTTTTGTCTGCACAGACAACCACTTCATCGGAGGCGTCTTCTCCCTCCCCTAAGGGGCTGCTCTCTGTTTCTGCCCCCATGACCCATCCAAAGCGTAGAGCACCATTGCCTCAGCTACCACCAGAGGGTGCCCCCTGTTCCTCGGAGGCCTCACCGGAAGCCCCGTCCGATGAGGTTCCGAGGAAAAGACTGTGCAAGAGGAGGCACTTAGATTTCCCCGCAGGAATCTCTAACATCTGACACTGACTTGGATGAGGCAGAGGGGTCCCCAAAATCCCCCTCTGAGGATGTCTCATTTGCGGACATCTTGGAAATCTTAAAACAGAGGGGTGAATGGCAGTCCCTAGCCCCCACTGAGGATGAGTCGGTGCTGCTGAAGGCTTTTGGTGCTCAACCTTCTATCTCCTGGGTTACTCCGCCCTTCGATGAGTTAATGGATTTAATTGCTTGAAGGGAGTGGGAGACACTGAACACAGTGGAACCGGTCCCTCGAAAACCAAGCAAATTTATCACTGCCCCCCAGGACAAGGTTTATCTCACCAAGGGAGTTCTGGTCGACGCTATGGTGGTGGCGGCAGCCACTAAAAAGGAGATGTCTGAGTCTTCCACTTCTGTTCATCCTCCTAATAAGGATTCTAGGACTATGGACAGATATGGGAAGCATGTTTTTAGTTCAGCGACTTTTTCCATTTGTTCGCTAAACTATTTGACACATTTTACACGTCTGCAGAGGGATCTCATCAAGGAGCTGGGAGATACCCTCCAGAGTAACACAGATGCTGCTGTTTCAGATAAGGTAACAGCACAGCTTAACACCCTTACCTCCATAGTGAACTCATCCATGAGGCTCATCTCGTATGCGGCTGAAGGATCGAGTAGAGCTGCAGCTTCAGCGATTGCTCTACGAAGACAATCCTGGATGCGGCTGTGCTCATTTGCGGAAGCCTTCAAGTCTTCCTTCGCCAATGCCCCCTTTGATGGTGCCACTCTCTTTGGGCCCAAAGTGAAGGAGACACTAACTCGGTGTGAGCAAGAAGGAAAGACTCTGTCTGCTGTCAGAGTCCATTTTTCCGCTCCAACTAGACCGTACCCCAAAGGGCAATGAGGTGGAAAAATGTGGTTCCATAAAACTCAGGGATCTTTCCAGGCCACACAGAGTGATGCCCCCCCCAGAGGCAGGGGGGAGGTAGAAATGGAAGACATCACCCCGGCAGCAGAGGGGGTCCGCAGAACCAAGGCGACAGGGATCCTGTCCCTGGTAAGCCTTTCCAGCACTCCTGAATGGGGGCCCGACTGTCCTGCTCTGGAGGCAGTTGGGGGTCGCTTGGCTTTATATCCACAGGCCTGGCTAACTCTTACCTCGGACTCTTGGGTAAAAAGCATTGTAACCAGAGGATACAAAATCCCCTTCATATCAACTCCACCCCAACAAAGAAGGTTTCCAGATGTGCCACCCCATCTGCGAGGCCCAGCAGCAATAGAAATTTCAAAGCTGCTTGAAAAAAGAGTCATCCAACCAGTCCCGGCGGACCAAAGAGGATCCGGAACTTACTCAAGGTTCTTTTTAGTTCCAAAAAAGACAGGGGACTGGAGACCGATTTTGGATCTCAGCAATCTCAACACCTTCGTGAAGAAGGAAAAGTTCCGGATGGTCACGCTTCAATCGATCCTTCCATTTTTACAGAAGGATGACTGGATGTGCTCGATAGATCTCAAGGACGCATACTACCACATCAAAATGGCCAGACCGTAAAGAGATCACCTGCGCTTCTGGCTGGGAGCCAGTCACTTTCAATTTCGAGCCCTGCCCTTTGGGCTCACCTCAGCCCCAGGGTATTCACCAAATGCATGGCAGTGGTAGCGTCTCACTTGAGACGTCTAGGATTCCGGGTGTTTCCCTATCTGGATGACTGGCTCCTCACCGCCACCACCGAGCGTCGCCACATACAAGCCAGAGACTACACAGTCAACCTTTGTTCCCACCTAGGGATTTCCATAA
The DNA here is from genome assembly GCF_019279795.1 of Protopterus annectens. Taxonomy (NCBI): domain Eukaryota; kingdom Metazoa; phylum Chordata; order Ceratodontiformes; family Protopteridae; genus Protopterus; species Protopterus annectens. Next base: position 1,136,415,530 of record NC_056725.1, on the reverse strand, counting down.
ACTTCGAAAAATCTGCCTTACTGCCCTCACAGCATATTTCATTCATTGGAGCAGACCTAGATACACATTTAACACTGGTAAGGCTCCCTCCAATAAGGGCTTCATCCCTCAAGGAACAGTTTCTTCTTCTACTGCAAAGCAGGAAAGCCCCGGCCAAACTAGTGTTGAAGGTTTTGGGACTCATGGCAGCGTCCCTGATTGCAGTTCCTATGAGGAGATTGCACATGAGGCTCCTCCAATGGCTGCTGTTCACGCAGTGGTCGTTCCAGCAGTTACCCCTAGCGCACGAGATTTTGATAACAGATTCTTGCAAACGAGACCTCTCATGGTGGGTGTACAGTCAGGATCTCACTATGGGTCGTCCATTTGTTCTACCCAATTCGACGGCCACGATAACCACGGACGCTTCTCTGATAGGGTGGGGGGGACTATTTCAGGGAAGAACAGTCCAAGGGGAATGGTCCAACATGGAGTACAACCTGCACATAAATATTCTGGAAATGAGGGCGGTGTTCCTGGCATTGCAACACTTTCAAATCCTCCTACCTCTAGGAACAGTAGCAGTTCAGACAGACAACATGTCTGTAGTCTAGTACATAAACAAACAGGGGGAACCAGATCTTACCCATTATGCAGAGAGGCCATGAGAATTTGGCAATGGGCAGAGTCCACGGGCCGCTTTCTGATAGCAATGCACATCCCGGGGTCATCCAACGTCATTGAGGACAGGTTGAGCAGAGCCATCCTGTTACCTCACGAGTGGTCCCTCAATCCACAGGTGGCGGAAAGAATTTTCCGCAGATGGGGCCAGCCTTGCTGCAATCTATTTGCTTCCCCGAAGAATACCAAATGCAGAAGCTATTTTGCCCTTCTACCCCCTCCGGGGGATGTCCCCAGGGATGCACTGATACACGATTGGCCCCCAGGTCTCCTATATGCATTTCCACCTACTCCCTTGATTCCCAAATTTCTTCAGAAAGCCAGGAACCTGGAAAGGACAATTATACTCATAGCCCCATTCTGGCCTCGACAGATATGGTTCCCCTTTCTTCGAGCCCATCAAACAGAGGAACCGTGGATCCTGGACCCAGTACCAGATCTACTGACCCATTCGTCGGGAGTTCCTCACCCGTCTCTTCTATCCCTCAAACTAGCAGCTTGGCTGCTCCACTTCCCTGCCTAGCCAGGTCTGATCTACTTTCTCCGGCAGTTCAACACCTTCTGGTTGCCTCTCATAAAGCTTCCACTACAAAACTCTACAGGAGTAAATGGAAACGCTTTGTATACTGGGCATCTAGCCAACACTTGGACCCCCTAGTAGCTCCTTTACATAAAGTTCTAGAATTTCTATCTATCCTTTTTCACAAAGGAGCCTCTACTTCCACACTAAGAGTACAGTTGGCAGCCATATCCAACTACCATGTTGGTGAGGACGGTTCTCCTATTATGTCCCACAGGCTTTGTAAGGCTTTTATGAAAGGATCCTTCCATCTTCAACTGCCCATCAGAGACCCTTTATTCCCATGGAATTTAAATTTATTATTGTCACAACTAATGTTGCCACCCTTTGAACCAGCCTCGTCTTGCCTCCTGAAGTTCTTGTCGTGGAAGACACTTTTTCTCGTAGCTGTTACTTCAGCTCGAAGAGTTTCAGAGCTGCAAGCACTATCAGTCAGGCCGCCTTACTTAATTTTCCACCCAGATAGAGTCTCCTTGTGAACAAATCCGTCTTTCCTTCCTAAGGTATGTTCTGTCATGAATATTAACCAGTCCATAGAACTCCCTACCTTTTCCAAGAACCATACCAGCAAGTTGGAGTATATGCTGCACAAGTTGGATGTCCACAGACAACTAAGATTTTATTTGGATAGGACTAAAGATTACAGGAAAACAGATCAGCTTTTTGTCGCATTTGCAGAAAATAAAAAGGGCATGGCAGTTACAAAAACGTACACTATCTAAATAGCTTACTGATTGTATAGCCTTTGTATATTCTAAGTCGAATTAGGCCTTGCCTGCCAAACCTAAGGGCCATTCTACCAGATCCGTTTCCACTTCTTTGGCTCATGCAGCTCGTCTGCCTTTGGACACGATTTGTGCAGCAGCCACGTGGTCTAAACCACATACTTTCATCGCTCATTATAGGGTTGACAAAGCCTCCAAAGACAGGACATCTTTTGGTTCCACTGTGCTTAGGAACGTTCTTCCATGAGTCACTCGGGGTGACGGAGCTAGGGACGCTACCCGTGTGTAAGAACAAACGGCGAGATTGAACACTCTCACATAAAGAAGTTATGTTCTTACCATACCGTTCCATGTGGAGTGTTCATCTCGCCTTTGTTCTTACATTCCCTCCCTTCCCTCCCTCACGTGTTTGGAAGAACGAGTAGGACTAGAGTCTGGTCGAAATGCCTTAACCCCTTCCGGGTATATTGTTTCTTGCCTCATGGGGTATATTTCACTACCCTTAGTTAACTTGTTAAGTGAGAGAGTGTCTCTGAGTTCTGTGGCAGTGTGTAGCCTTAGCACCTGAGGTTTTTGGTTGGTCTGCTTTACTTGCAAACTAGATCTGAGTAATGGCAGGGACGATTGTGGGATTTAGCCTGGTCTCGAGCTTCTCTAAGATGCAGAGCATTGCTATGCGGCCGACTCAGAGCCGAGGATTGGCTCCGAACCCGTGTGTAAGAACAAAGGTGAGATGAACACTCCACATGGAACGTTATGGTAAGAACATAACTTCTTTTTACTGTGCCTGTTAAATTACATTTCATTGCATTTTCACTGTTTACAAAGCTCTTTTTGCCATTTCCACTGTTTGTTAAGTATTTACTGGTATTTTTCACTGTTTTAAAGCTGTCTGTTCTGCTTGTTCTGGTTTTCCCACCAAGCAGTGTTTAAATAACTGACCTGTTAGCTATTTAAAACATTCTTTAGAGCCTCATTGCTGATTTTCTGCTATTTTTAATGTTTTTTTTAGTATCTCACTGCTATTTTTCTGCTGTGTTAAACATTCTCTAGTGTTTCCTGCTGAAACTAAGGTAGCTAGTAGCTGTAGCATAATCTAAATACAGGCTTGCTGCATCTGCATCTATTTGTAGTGGTTGTTTGCTCTAAGTGCATTTTCCAGGCCATCTTGGATTGGAAGGGGCCTATCTGCACTTTAGTGAGAGGATAGTGCTGATTGTGCCCTGTCTGGTAAAAGGAGGTCGGTCTATGGCTTGGAATAAGTATCCTCATAGTCCTTTTGAATCTTTTTAATTTGTTTTTCAAGTTTTTAGCTTGTGGTATTTAGGCCCGACATTTGAGCAGGTTTTGGCTTGTTTGCGCATTGTGCAGCACTGTGCACTGCAGCGCAATTGTGTGCCAAAGCCGAACAGTTAAATTCAGCAATTTTTTTCCCTTTGATACACCTGTTGCAGTCTAGTGCATCCCTCATCCTTAGTGCTTTCCTGGTCAAAGACATACTGCAAGTGAGCTGCAACCTATTAAACCACCAGCAAAAAAAAAAAAAAAAACAGTCAGAAATATCTATCCACTGAGCTCCTCCGTGATCGATTCTTAAAAGCCACCCTTAGTGATAACAGTCTTCAACCTAACATTATGGATAGTTGGACTACCCTTGTTTCTCCTGCCAACCTTATTGACTTGGGTCTTTTGAAGCATTGTAGCAATTGCCTCATGTACACAGACAGCCTTCTACTGATAACTCAGTCTAGTACATAGTGCAAAAGATGTAACTACACAAAGAATCTTGAATCCATGCTGTCTTGCACTTAAAACAGTAACACGGAAAAGGTTGTCAACTTGCCCACCACTACATATGCACATAGTACCACTACCCATACATACAGTATGTATCAAACACGAAAATCTACATACGCGGAGATTCTCTCAAAAAACTTACCAAAACACCAGAGACCTCCAAAACACAAGACTGCTACACAGTCCCCACAGCACTCATGACACATAGCAACACCAGTGACTCACCCACCAAGCCCGTAAGATTTAACACTCAAAAAACAAATTTTCTTGTCACTGGGGACTTAATAGTCAGGCACATGGATGTCCCACTCACCAGGTTGGACAAAGAGAAAGTCATGGTCAGTTGCCTCTCTGGTGCCAGGATTCATCAGATCACACATGCACTCAGGTCTCTCAGCAACAAGTACAGTTATGACTCTGTCATAGTTCATATTGATGTGAATGACCTGACGTACCTCACTGGACTATATGAACAGAGACATGGTTGAAGTCTCTGAGTAAGTGTCTCTGGCAGGTATGTCCCTAGCCTTCAGCAGCATACTACCCTCACGTAGAATGGTGCCACAGTATAAACAAAAAATTATTGATTTTAATACTTGGCTTAGTTTTCATTCAAAGGAGATCCAGTTCCTGTCAGCCTGGAAAGCTATGGTCAACAAACCTTGCTGCTTTGCCAGAGACTGTTTGCATCTGGCACCACTAGGCTTTCGGCTGCTGGCAAAGGTTGTTACCTCCCCCATAGTGCCTTTTTTAGGCAAGGTCTTGAAAACAACATTACCAATGTGAAAGTAGCCTATCAGAGCAAAACAAGGGTCATGCTGCTAAATGTTAGGAGCTTAAACCAAAAACTGCAGTCCCTGGAAGCACTTCTATCACTAGAAGATGTAGATGTCTCTGCAGTCACAGAGACCTGGTTCAAGGCCTCAGAAAGTACCCTGGCCTTGCAAGACTACAATGCCTTCCACACCTTTGGACCACAAAATGAACTTGTGAAAACCAAAGGGGGCGGTGTTTCAATCAAAATTAGAGCTAAATTCACCTCCCATCTAGTTAGCTTGGATAACTCCATGTCCAGGTTACAGTGGGTAAGACCCCCATTCAAGTCATAGCCAGTTATAGATTTCCCATCCATGGATCACGACACCCACAATGCTTATTTGACCAAACTGGAGACAATTTTACCAAACACACTGGTTATGGGGGATTTAAATTATCTCACCATCAACTGGGAAGCCTATGCTAGCCTTAACTTGGTAGCACAAAAGTTCCTTGACTTTGTTAATTCAAAATACCCTGGAGGAAACTCTTCAAACCCCAACAAGAGGAACAAACATTCTAGATCTGGTCTTCATCAACATGTCAAATAGAAGCACTGCTGAAGCTGTCAGACCCTCATTAGTTACAACTGACTAAAAATCAGTCACCTTTGAGCTGACACTAACAACAGAACTCAGAAAGTGTGAAATCAGACGAAAAAATTTCACAAAGGCAAACTATACCCTCCTAGGTGAAGATATAAATGCATTCCTTCCAAGCCCCACCCCAAGCTGGAAGTGGTAACTACACCAAAGCTTACACTAAAGCTCTGTACAATCACTTGCATAAGTATATAAACTCGGCTGTGCCAGACAGAATCAAAGCCAGAGCTCCAAGCAAAAACAAGCTGCCATGGAGGACATCCAGCATCAACAAACTTTAGAATAAATGCAAAAAGTTCCTGTCCAGGAAATCAAAGGCAAGACCCCAACAATGGAAAAGCACCCTCCTCAGCCTCCACAGGCAAATAAAGGGCTCCTTTGAGAGAAACTTAGCAAGTACAGCCAAGGATAACCATAAGGCCTTTTACGGCTATGTACATAGTCTAAAAGGTAGAACCCATGCATGTGCAGAACTAGTAACCAATGATATCACCAACACTGACTCTACAGAGATAGTAAACCTGCTAGCAGATAGGTTTGGAAAAAACTTCACTCCCTTATCCCCTCTTAACTTATCATAAACCTTCCCCCAAACTCCTCCCCACTCTACATATCTGAAGAGCAAGTCCTCAAAGCCTTGTCCAAGGCAAAAAACACAGTCTCTATGGGACCAGACGACATTCCAGGCTGTCTTCTAAACAGACTAAAACATGAAGTAGCATCACCATTAAGTACCCTTTTCAATCATAGCCTAACCACAGGCTTTGTTCCTACGGAATGGAGAACGGCAACAGTTATACCCTTCACAAAGGTGGCCTAGCAACAGACCCAGGGAATTACAGACCCATAGGCCTGACCAGCCTCATCTGTAAGGCCATGGAAGGCATCATTATGGACATCATAAATAAAGACATAGGTGACTTCCAAACACTGGATCCTACCCAATTTGGTTTTGTGAAGGGCAGATCCTGCCTGTTAAATCCGATGGATTTCTTTGAAAATGTGACCAGGGCCATTGACAAGGGCAAATCTGTTTACACAGTTTACCTCGACTTGGAAAAGGCTTTCGACACAATCCCACATTAAGACATTCCCAATAAACTTAGCAAACTGAATGTAAACCTCTTCATTGTAAGATGGGTTGTCAGCTGTCTCACAAACCGGACACACACTACCAAAGTGGGTGACTCCACATCGACCAGCAGAACTGTTACCAGTGGGGTACCACAGGGGTCAGTGCTGAACCCCCTACTGTTTGGTATATACTTCTCAGCAGTTCAGGTCAAAATTAAGGGGTTGTGGCTGTCCAAGTTTGTTGACAACTGTGGATCCCCAGTTGATATCAGTATACTCCAGGAAAGTCATGGTCTCAAACTGAATGCAAAAAAATGCATCATTATTCCCTTCGGCACACACAAGTTGACTGTGACCTTAACTTCAACCACCATGCATGGTGTAGTAAGGAAGGTTTTCTACAAAGCATACTTGATTAGTAAAGGCATCATCTCGAGAGCAAAAGAGGTTATAACCCCTCTATACTCAGCACTTATCTGGCCCATAATTGAGTATAACACCCCGTTTGGCATGTACCATACAAAGCACCTGCAGCAGTTGGAGAAACTTCAGAGGTTTCTAATAAAGAAGATCAAGGGGCTCCAGCATGTGCCTTACACATACTGGCTAAATTCTCTGTCACTATGCTCCATTTCATAGAGACTTCTTAGGGGACACTTATGCCTGGCCTACAGAGCAATCCAAGACCCAAACCTAATGAGCTTGCTGCATATCCATAAATCAAATGGGACTAGGGCTACCCATTCTAGACACCTAAATATGGACTGCGACTTAAATAGGACATGTTGGAGGGACAGCTTTATCTCTCAGCAACTGCTGCATGTTTGGAACAGGCTATCAATTCATGTGAAACAGAGCACCTCTATGACACTATTCAAGAGGAACCTGGATAACTGGATGGGGCAATAAATTCTTACCGGGGATAGTGCCTACAACCCTACTGGATATGGGCAGTCATCACTAAATGCAATCTTGGGTACTGACTAGCATTATTTGGGTGGAACAGGTAGGCTTAAAATGACCTCCGGGTCAATAGCCTAGTAATCTCCCATGATCCTGTGATCCTATTTAACCCTTATCTGAATAACACCCCATGATAATGACCCATTTTTGACTTTTGGTTTCATACATCTAATGACTGATTGTTAGTGGACAGTCTACCATGTCTGATGTGACCTATACCAGTAAAAACAAAAGAGTCACTGCGCAGTGTTAAGTGTATGTACAGTTTACTTCTACCTCATTCGCACATAGTATAACTCAGTTCTACAGAAGTTATCTCCCTGAGTATACACGAAGTCTGTCTGATGTAAAATGCATGACATATACACACCATCAAATACACTAATCTCTGAGTAGGACAGGTGACTAAATTTCTAGTTGTGAAGGTCACGTGAAATTTTACAGTGGAATGGTATGATGCAAGAGTCATACATATAAGAACTCATTTTACTGTCCAGGAAAGTTAACATATTTCAATAATTTCAGATGTAAGCAGGCATGCCTGCATGCAGATGAGTGTTCAAAACTATGGATGACACACACACAGATATATATATATATATATATATATATATATATATATATATATATATATATATATATATATATAGTGCAGAAAGTGATTCTTGACAATATCTAAGAAAGTTCATTTTGTCAACTGTAACAGCTTGTGCTACAAGTACATTTTCCAACATTGAACTTACAGTGGAGATCAACTCATGCCCACAGCTCTCCAGGTGGCCATGCAAGCATGGCTGATGTTGCATCTGTATGTATAACACAGTGCTCAACAATTCATCTTCCATCTCATTTAATGTTGTTTGATTAAAAATGAGGAGCAGTGACATGATTATAAACCAGTCCTGAGAAAGGAATGGAACATTCCCCAACCATTGACTCAGGGAAAGGACAGCAAATTGATGTCAGGTTCATCAGTCTCTTCAGTTTATCAGGACACAACAGTTTGCTGTCTGTCAGCTGTACTGTGCTAAACTTCCTACTTCTGAATACATCTCCCTTTATTTCTTTTTAAGAGGTTATCTCTTCCATCAAGTCTGGCAGCATCAAAACTTCCCTGTTAATCAGTAATTTTAAATAGGCAGGAATCAGGATACAGTAGTGCACTACTATGGGGTTCGAATGGAGGGAGGATAAAATCAGCAAAAGAAGAGTAGTATTGCTGGAACTGAATTCATCCTCAAGTCTTGGTGAGGACCTTCACAAGGTGGACCCTGTTTTTCACACAATGTCACCAAGATGACACTGATATATAGACTGTATTTTATACAGCATATATCATGGACAAAAGTAGGTTAAAAAATAAAGAAGATAGTTGGGTGCACAAGTCCCAGGATGAAAAAGTGCCCAATCCTGGTAGGTGCACTGATACCAGGATAGGAAAAGAATGACGGTGTAGAATCCTCAAGACATGGAAAAATTGCTACAATGGGACCAGGCCAGGCCCAGGGGGAGGATGACCTCCCTGTTGTGGAAGGAAGTAGCAATCCACAAAAATCACAAAAACTGATGGGCCAAAAAAGAGCTGTACAGACGATAGACGATAAGAAAGAAATTATGTATTGTTACTATTATGTAAGAAGCCGAGAATTTCCAAACAAAGGATATATGAAAAGATTAAGAGAGAAATTAGAGGAAAGAAAAATAAAAAACTGTCAGAAGCTTAAAATAAAAATTTGTGCTCATTAATACAACAGATCCATGAAAAACACTGTATAGCCCAAGAAACTTTGTGCAGTTTGAAAAAAGAAGCAACTGAGGGAGTGCAAAAATTTAAAGAACAAAATAATTTAGAGATGTTTGAAGGGTATAAAAAATAAATATGGACATAGGAAAGAAAGAGAGATCTGATATGGTATAATATTTATTTATTTATTTATTTTATTTTACATTTGTTAACCGGGCTAGTCCAGCTGGATACATGTCCATTTTCAGTGGAGGCCCGAGGAGAAAAGCTCCGTTACACTACTAAAATAATACTTTCAAAAATACTTTACAAATACTTTTAAAAAAGAAGAAATCAAGTCAGATACAAAATATAATAGAGTAAACATTCAATTTCAGTCTGCTACATTAGGTATGGGATTTAAAATACTTTGTTAGCTTGGGCAGAAGATAAGGCAAATATTTACATTCACAATTGAAACTGCAAGAATAGTTGAAGCATAACTTATTGTTATGAAGAATAGTTGAAGTATAACTTATTGTTATGAAGGGAAATGGCATTTAGCTTGGAGAGGAGATTTTTAAATTGCAAGAGAAGGAAGTAAGAAGATGGGTGTGGAGAAAGCAGATAAATATGCGAAAAAAAGAAAGGAAAAGGTTAGTCAGGGTTATGGCAAGAGCATAGCCAGTGGTTGGAAAGGAAGAGTTTTAGGTTGGTTTTGAATAGTGAGAGAGATGTAAGGCAAGTAAGGTCATTTGGTAGATGGTTCCATATTTTACCCACTGAGTTGGAGAATAAGGAATTACCTGCTAAGTTATTAGATAATGAAGTGTGGATCAGAATTTTGTTGGATGAGCGTAAATTCCTCAGATTGTTATATGGCATAATGAGGGTGGAGAGCATTGGAGTATTGTCAGGGTGGTAAAGGGCTTTGTGGGCAATAGTGAGTTGGTTGAATGATATTAGCTGAGGTAGCTCTAGCCAGCCTAGTTTTTAGGTTTTGACAGTGATGAGTCCTATATGGAGAGTTTGTGGCAAATCTGGCAATACTGTTATAGGCTGTAGATAGTTTGTTAAGATTGTACTTAGAGAGCTTAGTATAGATGGGGGAGGCATATAATAGGGTAGAGATTAAGTGGGTTCTCGCTATAGTAGTTCTGGCTTCAGGAGTTAGGAAAGATTTGATTCTGTACAGAGAGCCTAGTTTTCTATTGGTTGATTTAATTGTAGTGTTTATGTGGTTGTCGAATTTTAGTTGATTGTCGATTGTAATACCTAGGAGTTTGGTTGTATGGTCAGGAGAGATAAGGGTACCGTTATTGGATGTAAGTACGAAGCTAAAGGAGGGAGACATATGAGTAGGTGTAAAAAGTAGGAGTTTGGTTTTCTTAGGGTTGAGAAGGAGACAATGGTTAGAGAACCAATGCTCAATGGTTGTGAAGGTTTTTGTGTGAGTGAGTTAAGTTCAGATTGTGTTGGGGCAGAGCAATGACGGTGGTGTCATCTGCATATTGAATGCAAGTTGACAGAGGAGTGGCTAGATGAAGGTCATTAATAAATATGGAAAACAGTAGAGGACCTAGGATAGACCCCTGGGGAACCCCTATAGAGGTGGGGAGGAGGTCTGAGAGATGGTTATGCCAGAGAACAGCCTGTTTTCGGTTGTCAAGGTAGGATGTGAACCAGTCTATTGCAGGATTATCAAGAGAGAGAGCTTTTAAGCGATGGAGGAGCAGATGATGATTGACCATGTCAAATGCTTTGGACAGGTCAACAAAGAATGCTGAAGAAAGAAGATTTTGTTACGGTTAGTGTTGATTGAGTCGATGAAGGATAGTAAGGCTGTGGTGGTACTATGGAAAGGCCGAAAACCATGCTGACAGTTAGCTAGAAGATTATGGTCTAATAAGTGATTTAGTACCTGCTTATGGATACATTTCTCCATTATTTTTGCAAGAGGAGATAGCAATGCTATGGGGCGGAAGTTGGCATATTCCAAAGAGTCACCTCCTTTAAAGAGAGGGATAATATGTGAAATTTTCCAGATAGAGGGAACTACACCTTCTTGTAAGGTCCTATTAATAAGTATGGAGATGGGGTAGGCAATGGCTTTTGCACTTAGTTGAAGGTATTCAGCAGGTAGTTTGTCAGCTGATGGTGTGGACGGTTTTAATTTCTGTAGTAAGGATGAGATATAAGAGGTAGGTATTGATTTGAGGTGAAAAGTGGGTGGGGTTGGGGTGGAGGATGGTAGTTTGGAGATATCAGGGCTTTGTTGGTTTGCTAGCTTAAGTATAGCCGAGGTAAAGAAGGTGTTAAAGGCATTGGCAGTTTGTAATGGGCAGTCAGGGGTAGAGCCTAGTGGATTTGGTGTAGTGTCTTTGCCAGGGGAGGTTAGCATATTAATAGCAGTCCAAAATTTTTGAGGTTGATGACGGGATGATTGTTGAAGTTTAGTATAAAAATTCTTTTTGTCTTGTAGGATAGCTTTTTTTGTGATGTTTCTTTGATGTCTGTAGGCTAACTGGTCTGTTATATTTTTAGTGTTTCTCCATTTTGCCCAGATTTTATTTCTACTGTGGATAAGTTTCCTAGTATCGTTAGTGAGCCATTGGGCTGATTTAGATTTAATCCTTCTAGTACGCATTTATGTAAAGGAAAAAGCCAAATTAATCAACACAAAAAAGGCAACCCCAAAGATATTCAAAGAGAAATATAGGCAAAGGCATCCAGATATGGAAAATTTCACAAAAAAAAAAAAAAATAAAATCACAAAGAGGGAGTGTAGAACAGATTAGTTCAGGTAGAAGTTAAAAAATAGAAGCTGAAGTTATGGAATATTTGCAAAGTGAAGGATTCATTGTAGAAAGTCTAACACAGCATGATGGAACAACGAGTCACCAAAGTAAGGAGAAACAAGAGGTGCAGGAGACAACTGAAGAAGAAATATGGACATGGGAAAGAAAAAGAGAGTTAATATGGTGCAATATTTATGCAAAGGAAAAAGAACTCATCAATGCAAAAAGAGCAGTACCAATGATATTTGAAGAAAAATAGAGGCAAAGACATCTGGATATGGAAAATTTAACAATACAAAAAATAAGTAAACAAAGAGGAAAAGTAGAAAAGAGGATTAGTAATGAAAAATTTAAAAGAAATAGAAACTGAGTTTATGGAGTATCTGCAAAGTGAAGGATTTAATGTAGAAAATTTAACTCAGATAACAACACAACAGGATAGAGTAACAGACACCCAAATTAAGGAGAAACCAGTGGAGGGGGAAGCATCTACTCAGTTGGCATATGAAGATACTTTGGAGCCTCCCATAGGAAACCAGTACAAATGTTCAGTTATACGTATACAGCAAGGAAAAGAGCAGGAAACTGTGGCAACTGTGACACAGTCAATGTCATGGAGTGATAGGCCAGTGAGTTCCCATATGAAAGAGGAATAGATAACATAGGACGAAACTGAAGAGAATGTGGCACAGGAAGATGCTCTGGAACTTTCTATAGAATGTCTGCAGGAAACGGAGAACAAAGAATGTGCCCTCAGTTTAGAAGAAAATAATCTAAAAGAAGAGTTGCTTGATATAATAGAGATGGATAGACATATTAAGATCAATGAAAGAACTAGACTGCAGAAGGTCAATAAAACCCCAAAAGTTAGAAGTTTGACAAAACAAATGAACACAGTAATAACTGTTCATAGAGATTCATGTGATATAACAGAAGTAAACGGGATACATTACTGTGCAGCCAAATTAATATCAGATAAAGTCCTACCACAAGAACACAGGGTAGTAAGGAGAAGGATGTCAAGAAATCGAATGTTATCATGGAAGTATCGAATAAAGAAAACTATAATGCAATTAAAACAAAAAAGTCACTGTTAGAAGAGTATAGAAGAGGGAACAGATCAACAAAAATACTCAGAAAGCTAGACATGATAAAAGCAATGCACGGTATTATAACAAATCAAGATTTATCGTGCACTATCACAAATGATAAACTAAAAATATCAGCACAGCTAGAAAAACTTAGACGATATATACATAAATATAAAGGAAAAGTACAAAATAAGCAATTTATTGATGACCCAAAAAGTTTTATAGAGAATTGGAAAACAAGGTAAAAGGAATTGAAAGACCACCAAAAAAAGAAGAAATAGATGAATTTTGGAGAAATATCCATGAATATCCCATGGAAAATAACAGAGATACTAAATGGATAGAAGAAAGAATAAGAAGTTCAAATGTAGAGGATATGAAATGGGATGACGTAACAGCTAGAGAGATTGAAACAAAATTAAGAAAAGCCTCTAATTGGAAAACCCCAGGCCCAGATGCAGTATCTAACGTCTAAATCTTTGCATGAAGATTTAGCCATGAGTAAGAATTATTTACATGTGTACCCCGAACAGATACCAGCCTGGCTAATGGCAAGAAAAACAATGCTCCTAACAGCAAACCTGCAAGCTACCCTAAAAACTATAGACCGATAACTTGCCTTCCAGTGATGTGTAAACTATACACTGGAATTGATGCCGACAGAGTTTATAGTCATTTGTGGCAATAGAACAAAAGGTTAATAAAAGAAAGTCATATGGAACAAAGGATAATTTTTTGTTAAACAAAGTCATAGTGGAGAACTGTAAAAAGGGGAAAAATGTAAGTATGGCATGGATAGACTATAAAAAAACATTTGACAGTATCCCACATTCATGGAGTAAAGAGTGTTTAAAATGTGTAAGATACACCCTACACTGATAAACTGTATCACAGTGACCATGAAACAATGGCAAACAAAAGGACAAATTATTATTCCAGGGATAAAAATTCAAAAGGGGATATTCCAGGGTGACTCTCTGTCATCATTGCTCTTTTGCATTGCCCTTAACCCATTATGATGTCTGCTTAACAGATTAGGTCATGGCTATAATTTGGATCCTAGAAAGCAACAAAGTTAATGACTTCTCATCTTCTCCTTGTAGATGATTTAAAACTGTATAGCTCATCAGATGAGGAACTGAAAGCACAGCTGCAGGTAGTCAAAACTTTTTCAGATGATATACGAATGTCATTTGGTCTTGATAAATGTGCAAAAGCAACATTTGAAGAAGGAAAGCTGCAGCATCAAGAAAACATCAGTTTGGGGCAAGAATATGATATAAAAGAACTTGAGCAAGAGGGAATATATAAATATTTGGCAATTGATGAAGGATCAAATATAAAACATGAACAAATGGGAATAAAACTCAGTAAGGAATATTTTAGAAGACTTAAATTAATCCTGAAAACAGCTTTAACATCTAGGAACAAAGTTCAAGCTATAAACCAGTTTACTCTTCTTGTTCTAACTTACAGTTTTGGAGTGAGCGACTGGCCCCAAAAGGTGTTAGATTAGACAGGTAAACAAGAAGGATGCTTCATGCTCATCAAATGATTTATAAAAATTGGTGCATACCAAGATTATATATTCCCTGTTCTGAAGGAGGTACAGGCCTCCTTGAAATTGATTACATGTATAAATCTGCTATTGTGGGACTGTGTACATATTTGCTGACTTCACAAGACCCAGATATAGTGAAAGTTTTGAAATATGAGGAGAATAAATCTAAGATGACTTCCATGCTCAGTCTAGCAGAAGCATATCAGTGTCAAGTGGGAATGGAACTCAAACCAGAAGTAAATAAAAATTAAGCAGCAACTGAATGTGCCAGCAAACAAAAGATGGAATATAAGGTGAAGGCTCAGATGGAAATGGATAAATATAGTTGCAAGTATAGAAAACTCCTGGAAGAACCTCATGTTGATCAAGATCGAACGCAGGACTGGTTAAGGAGAGGAGAATTCAAGCCAAAAGACGAAAGGTTAATATTGCCAGCCCAAGATAGTGGACAACGTACACATTGGTTTACAAAGTCCATTAAACATGTAGGAGAAACAGACAAATGTAGGTTTTGTAAAACAGAATTGGAAACAGTTGCTCACCTTGTTGCTGGTTGCGACATACTAGTGGCAGAAGGACTGTATACTGAAAGGCATAATAATGTGGCAAGACTATTGCACTGGGGATTGTGAAAACATTATAATACTGAAGTAACTGAAAAACACTGGAAACATGAATCACAAAGCATCATAGAACATGATGAAGTCTACATCCTATGGGATATTTACCAACAGTTCAAAAAGACAGATGCATGAAAACCAGGTATAGTGGTCCATGACTAGAAGACAAAAGTAACATTGATCATTGAAATTGCTATACCCAGTGACTACAGTGTCTTCTGTACAGAGAGACACAAAGTCATAAAATATCAGGATTTGCAGGCAGAAATGAGAGTGATGTGGAAGAAAGATACCCAGACAGTTCCAGTAGTAGTAGTAGGAGCAATGAGTCTTATAAAAAAGAATCTACAATTGTATTTAGATATGCTACCGTACACATCACAGATTAACAGTTCTCTGGCTTTAACTGACAAATGCAGTAGATACCTTATAGTAGGTCCAATAGTTTCCAACTCAGAGAAAAATATTGTACCAGTAAGAGACAAAAATCTTAACATTTGGCATTTCCAAGTCATCATTTCAGGCAGCGGGCCACATTTTAATAGTATCCACTTCTGGAATTCTGTGACAAATTAGTCATTCATCACAGGAAGGTAACTCCGCTATTACCATACGACAATGGCATTGCACACTGGTTAATGGGTAACATAGAAAGACAATCAAAACTGTAAACATTAACAGCACTTCCCTGGAAAAAACTACTGTACACCATTTTGAGAAGATAAAGAAGTTTAATTCACCCAACAACCAAGGCTTCCTCAACTGCCCTATGTTTATTTACAGATGTAATAATACATTATTGTTAATATCTCATTCCAGAATCAATCCAGCTGAACTGGTGAGATAGAGAGAAAATGTCACCAGAAAGACAAAAATGAATTATTGCGCAGCTATGCCTTGAGACAATGCCAAAATGCACAGTGACAATGTGGGACAGTCTATGTTATTTAAACAAGGAGCTCCAAAAAAAAAAAAAAACACTCACCTGTTTATCATTTATAATTTTATAAAGATATAATGATCAAAGGTCTGTTGCCCATTATTTTACATACAGATATGCCATAGAAAGACACACTGTGTTGGTCTGAAACCATAGTACAGTGATAGTGACTACTTGGGCTTACACGTCACTAAATTTAACCTTACAGCTGCACTAGATTGTTTTCCTGTCTCTTTTGATACCGAAAAGCAAACTTTGATCAAATTCTGCTAGAAAGTTACAAACGGACTAGCATATTTTAGGATTATTTGTGATATGAGATTACTTTATTTCCCTTTTTATGTAAATTCAAGATCGATGGTCTCAGGGTCAATGGAGAGAATGTGGAGAGGGTTAAGAGTATGAAATTCCTGGATGCACACATATCAGAGTATCTCTCATGGTTGGGAAACACCAGCCAATGGGTCAAGAAAGTGGACCAATGCCTCCACTTTTTAGGAAGGCTGTAAAAACCTAAGCTTCCACCTCATATTCTCTCCACCTTCTATAGAGGTGCAATAGAGAGCATCCTCACCTGCAACTTCACAGTGTGGTTTGGAAGCTGCACAGTTATAGAAAGGAAGGTGGTACAGAGAGTGGTGAGGGGTGCAGAGAAGGTAACAGGTTCCAGTCTTTCATCGATGCAACATATTAATTCTGCAAGAAGCATTCAAAAGGCCAACAAACTAATACAGGACAACACGCATCCTGCACATGGACTGTTTAAGCATCTAGCATCAGTCAGGAGATATCGTAGCATCTGCTGAAGGACGACAAGATTCAGTAACAGTTTCTACCCTACAGTGATTAGGCTTCTGAACTCGGGCACTAGTTTCCAGGGGTCTAGACACATAATAAGTGTTTTATTTATTTGTGCAATATATATTTACATATATTCCAGGTAAGTGCAATATTTATTTATTATATCCATAGTCAGTATTATTTAACTCACTCAAATGCAATATTAGACAAATAACTTAGGCATTTCAGTCTGTAGTGCATTTTGTATTACTTTAAATAGGGTAGTTAATTTAACTTAGGGGGAGGGTATTCTTTTCATATATGAGTGTTGGTAAATGTCTCTGCTCTTTCTTGCGTGTATTGGGAATAGTATTGTATTTGTTAGTTGTGTTTATTCCTCTACTTGTATGTGTTGTTTCACTTTCCTTTGTAATCTCAAGAATTTAGCTGATGCACAAAATTTCTTATCGGCTACACGTGTGTAATTTTAAATGACAATAAAGTTTACTCTGACTTAAGTTTCTCATAGATTTAATAATACTTAAGCCAGATCATATTTTTTTTCATGTTTCAGATTTTGACATTTTTGTTTATAATTATTTTATTCATTTGCACCGTGACCAAAGCTCATTGAATATTTCACTGTTACTGAGCCAGGCTAGGAGGTGACTAAATGAAAAAAAAAGTGTACATATATATCTCTGAGGTGGAGTACAAAAGAGAAAAATGCCTTAAGAAGTGTTATGGATGAATTGTTTTAAGATTAGGTGGCGACCTTCCACTTTAAGCAGGGAGCAAGTGTGGCTTTGGCATAACAGAAATGTATCATTTATGCAGCATATTTGTTATGTTTTTGTATGCACTAAATCATTTAGTGACAAGAGTCTGCTGGGAAAGTAAAACCAGCCAGACTAAGGCTCACCTGACTCACCCCAAGATCATTGCCCCTCTGGAAGCACTATAGGGTAGATGAGTCTGCTGATTAACTTGCTGTTGTCCGTGAAGCTTCACTTCTGTTCACTTATACTAGATAGAAGTGCAGGTTGTTACCTGGTTCCTTATTGCAGGAAATGGATTGGGCAGGAGTACAAAACAATCAAAAAAGTGAAAAGTACTACATTTTCCCCAGGTTTGTATTAGGTACTCTGCAAACGTTACATGTAAGAGAAAAGAAAAAGAAAAAGACAAGGAAATAAATACAATATTAAAACACACACACACATGCGCGCACACGCGCACACGCACGCGTGCACACACACACACACACACACACACACACACACACACACTCACACGCACACACGCACACACACACACTCACACACACACACACACACACACACACACACACACACACACACACACACACACACACACACACACACACACACACACACACACACGGCTGGTCCCTTGGGTATGCAATTGGTTGAAATTATATCATACAGCATCAGTGGTTATCTAATTAGGGAAAGATTCTTCTGTTTGTCTTTGTGTAATACATAAACATTGGTTACATGCATACTCAGCTGGGAATATGGGAGCAGGAAACAACCTGTCCAAGTCCTGTGCTCTACATTACAAGACCTGTTAGTGGTTTTCTTGGTATGCCTCGAGTCCATTAGGTTCTCACATTTACCCATCAAACACCTCACTTCTAGAACTTCCTACCTACTTGGCTGAGACAGCCTCCAGTCATAAGTGGCCTTAAGTGCTATTTAAAAACTGTTAATTTGCTCTTGCATTTTACTAGCCTTTGCTTGTATTAACTGCTTAATGCTGATGATAAGTTATTTTGTAACACATTTTGTTATTTCTTAAAGGTTTATCGGTATGTTTTACTGTTTTATATTTACTACTGTTTCGTTTTATATTGTTTTACTTTGTTTTGTTATGTCACTTCTTTATTTTATGTGTTTATATTTGTATTACTGCTAGCACCTTTTACCTATACAATGCTTTGGGCCGTTCACTTAAATAAATTTGAAACTGAAGTGACTCATCACTGCTAAGTGAGAGCAGGATGATCTTTATGAATTGACTATTTGAACCAGCAGTCAGCATTAACAGCAAGCAACTTGCACTGAGTAGGAAGCTGTTTAAGCCCAGCACCCCTTTATTTTTGGATGTCAACCATCCACACTTCTGCTTATCTGAAAATATCCTTATGGCCTAGTACAAGTTTTACTAAACTCCTCTTAAGGCCTGTCAAAATATGCATAAAGTGCAACCCAGATCTGCCAGTCACCAGCTAGTCCTATAAGGTTATCTTTTCAGTTAGATGAAACACACCCAATGTAAGGATTTATTTGAAAAAGAAATAATGAAAATTCTGCACTAAAACATGACAAGTGAGTTTTCTGCCACAGGTGTTTTTGTATCATTATACTAAAGTCTCAGACTGATGCCTTGAAACAATCCCAACTGATTTTTCCACCCACCAAACTCCTAAACATCTCCCAGGGCTCTACAGTTCTTGCAAGTAGCACACAGTTTCAGCAAGATATACAGTTGTACTCTGCTGAGTGTAGAGGTAATTTAAGAAGAGCTTTCCTATGTCAACAAAAAGGTCAATGGAGGTCATTCATACTGACTACAGAAACACGTAAGCATTTTGATAAACACGCTGACCTATGACAAAAGTGCAAAGTACTTGAAGATAAGTATTAAGTGAAGATCTTTTATGTGGATATGGTGCTACAGACATTGGCGTATTTCTGCAGTTCACAGAGATAAACATAAAAGGGCCTTATTTGCATACAAAATGGGTAAAGGACCCTGAACGCAAGTGAGTACGTTTAACAACACCACATTAGTTATGGATTACTGGAGTTACATAGCAAATTAGTTAGGAAACCTCAGACTTTGTAAAGTAAGAAAAATAATAGAAATATGGGAAATTAGTATGAAACAATTCAAAATGATGTAAGATTATTGAGTTAAATTCAAGAAATGTTTGTTTTATTCATACAAGTGGCATACAGGTTGGTGGTTGCCGTAATGGTTAAGGCATTTACCTCACAGACAAAAAGTATAGGGTTTGATTCTCACCTTTGAAAGGGAAACTGGTTAGGCTTAAAATGGCCTACAAGGGAAGCTAGTATAGTATTTACCTATAAACTTATTATAGTACTGTAAACTGCCATTTGTAAATAGGAAATCCATACAGAAATAGTGGAAATGATTGGTGATCATTCAGAAAATGTACTTTGGTATCTTTTACTGATTGTCCATACATGGTAGAAGTATTGAAGTGGCAAGGATGTCTCATTGGCTGCATAAGTTATGTCTATACTGAGAGATACTTAGCCACTGTAGGTGGCAACTGCGAGTAGGAGCTAATGAAAGGATGGGTGTTTTAACAATCTGCTTTCTTTACTTGGTTGGACTCTGCATGTGGAGAGTGGGGTTTGTATCACATTATTTTTTTTTTTTGAGGATGGCAGGTGTTTCACTGACAATTATATGGTAAATGCTTGTGAATGGCTGTGGCATTTTATTTATAGGCTCAGCAAAGGAAACAGTAATTTAGCAATAAGGATGTGGATTTCAAAGAAGATATAATAGGCACAAATATGCTTTTTGCAATGGCTGTGTGGATGGTGTGAAAATTTGAATATGAATTGCAGGTAGGCTTCATTAGCATAGCTGGTTTACATCATTGCTCATTTACATCTCATTATGAGTTTATCTGTTTATACTTATTCGTGGCCATCTCATTTTGCTGTAAATGGTCTGTATGCACTGCAGCTTAACTATGCTCATTCGTGGACAGTGAGCATACTTGTAAAGTGTTTGTGAAATGACTATGATTACTAGCCATACATTCACAACTTCTCTGGCTTCTCTAACAGATGATATATTTACAAAAGTAAAATTAAATTAGATATACTCACACTACCCCCACAGTAATAAAGACATTGCAGTTATGACTTTCGGAATATCAACAGGTACCCACGTGTGTGGCTTCATGCTTTATATATTCATTTATAAAATAGGCAAGGGTAACTGACCAGACAAATTGCTAGCTACCTTCGCATCAAATCTATTGCATGCACATGAAAAAAGCTAGGCCACTTGGACCTTAAATTTATTCACAGATTCCTACTCTGTCACAGGCTTTTAAATCGAACAAATGTCACTATCTTGAAAAGTTGTTATCAGAGAAAAACTGACAAAACATAGAAATGCTCCAAAGGGGAAAAGCAGCAATACATATCCTTAACTCAAAAACATTACTAATTCTGCATAAAAATAATAATAAAAAGAAAGATAATAAAACAGAAATCAAATCACGTGTATGTGCACAAGCGCACATGCACACGGTCGCACACACACACACACACACACACACACACACACACACACACACACACACACACACACACACACACACAGACACACAAATACACACACACACACAGGCGCACACACACACACACACTAAACAATATGTCAGGTGTGCTTTGACGAAGAGGTAAATCAGAAGATACAATACACAAAAGGAAAATGCTGCGTTAATACAAAACGCATATTAAAATAGAAGTAAAACACACATGAAAATACTATATAAACCCAATTTAACAAAGGTAACAAGCATAGCGAAACCAGTGACAGAGTGAGAGTATTACTACTTATATAATGTTAAATATTTTCAGTTCTTTGGAGCTGCCACTGAAATGATTACCCTTGTAAATACTCCTAGGGTGCAATGTACATATCATCAGCTAAGTCAGCTGACATTACTGCTTGTATATATGTGTTTTTCAGTTCTTGAAGTTGCCATCAAAACTGAATATTTCTGAGGCTGTATACTGAGAAAGCAGCATACATGATTATGAAACATTGAATTATAGATATGCTTGACTTCTCATCTGATTCATTCATCTGTCAGAACTCAAGTGAAATATTGTATAGATTGAACACTTGCTTATAAACTGGACTGTGTAATAACAAATAACAGTTTAGCAGAAAAGCCTCTGAAATGACTGCCTTGGAAATTACAGACCAACATTTCAAACAATTAAATGGCTACAGTCCTGCACAGTTCTCAATTAATTCAAATATAGTAAACATATAACTGTCCCTTTATCCATATTTCATCTTTCCTTATCTCGTCTTGTCATTCCTTTACTTACTGCTTTTCATTTATCCTACCTCCTCCCTCTCACACTTCTTCTCTTTTCTACTCCTCTTCCCTCTGCATGCCTCTCTCACCTTTCCTCTGTCTTCTCCCCAAGGTGTCCCTTCCTGCAACTATTCAAACTTGCCTTTTCTAATTTCTTTATACCTGTCTACATAATGATATACTGCTGCCCTGTAACATGTCATCTCAGTCATTATGGCCACATCTTATAAATAAAGCTCTGCTAAGCATAATTCCATTTTTGTTCCATGTTTTGACATTGTAAACTGCTTCTTGAACTAAATTTTATAGCATATTCTTCCATCTGTATATTGCTGTAGCTGAAAATATCTTTTATTCATTTCTAATGTGATCCTATTCATGTGGGCTGTGCCTGCAAATGGCCCACTGAGATCAGTGCACTACCCTCGTAAACTAATATAAATAAATAAATTACCATGCATAAACTAAAATTCAAAGTGTTAAAAAATACAGATGCCCATTTTATATGTCCAATAAGACAAGAGGGTGTATGCATTGTACAGATATTACTGCATACCCAGTGATTGTGAGACACTTGCTTTCAAGCTCGTGCCTCACAACACCCACAGGTGTGTAGTAGTGGGTAGTAATATCTGGCAATGTCTGCACCATGCATTCACTACTACACACACACACACACACACACACACACACACACACACACACACACACACACACATGCATATATATATCATCCATCTATCTATTTATTTGTTTATTTATTGCATTTGTTTAGCGGGAAAGTCCACTGGGCCTAAAAGCACCCATTTTCGGTGGAGGCCCGGGGAGAAATGCTCCGACAAGAACATAGATGCAGAAAACAAATTAAACATTAATTGGTACAGAAGTAGAAACAGTGTTACACATAGTGGTTAGTGTAATATATACAGAATATATACATAAGTCAGGAATTTAATTGGTTTGATTACAGTAACATATACAGAATACATACATAAAAGCAGGAATTTAGTTGGTTGCCAAATGAATCTATATCTATATCTATATAGCTATATCTATATCTAATCTATATTGTATATATAGAATATATACATAAAAGCAGGAATTTAGTTGGTTGCCAAATGAATCTATATCTGTATCTATATAGCTATGTCTAATCTATATTGTATATATATATATATATATATATATATATATATATATATATATATATGTATAGATATAGGTCCCCTTCATATGATCAAACTTTCAAAAGTTCGACTTTCATATGGCCGAGACCATATGGCTGAACTTTTGAAAGTTCGAATGTTCTTGATGGAGATCTCCATACAGCATGTAAAGGGAAGATTTCCCTTTTTGTAGTGGGATCTCGGAGTTGGTATATATAAATAGCAGGGGGTGTGGGAGCAGGGGGACTGTTCAGGTAATTTTTTTTCTTTTTTTTTTTTTTTTATTAATTTTTTTATTAGATGTTCAAACTTTCAAAAGTTCGATCATATGGTCTTGGCCATATGAAAGTCGAACTTTTGAAAGGTCGATCATCTGAAGTAGACTCATATATATATATATATATATATATATATATATATATATATATATATATATATATATATATATATATATATATATATATATATATATATATATATATATATATATATATCTGTGTGTGTGTGTGTGTGCATATATATATATATATATATATATATATATATATATATATATATATATATATATACGGATTCACGTCATAATCTCGAAATACTGAAACATCGAATTTCAGTATCTTGAGACCATGAAACCGAATCCACAAAACACCTAAATTATAAAACCCTGAGCCCAAAACCGCGAAATTCAAAAACCCAAACAAACCACACACACCACATCACACATACACCAAAACACCCACATCACAATTTAAAACACAAAACTACACACATACACAACTCATACACACATAAGCAGAAGGGCAAGCCCCTCCAGCACCTCCCACATGGGGGGATGCACCCCCCCACCCCCCTACTTATATATACTAACTCCGAGATCGCACATACAAGAAACAAAAGCAAACTCACACACACACATTGTCCAGTCCCTCACACACACATCAAACATATCAGCACACTCACATACACTCTACCTCCCACTCAAAACTCTTACGAAACACTCACTTACCTGACATAACACCTAGATCCACACACAGCACCATGCACCATCAACACACAAACTCGAAAACAATATAGCGTAAGTCCATAACTGCAAATTCGAGATATTCAAATTCACTATTATAAACTTTTGCTATTTTCAACATTCGTCTTTATAGTCTTGAGATACTGAAATTCGACATTTCAGTATTTCGCGATTATAAAGTGTTCCCATATTAACGTATAATATGTATATATATATATATATATATATATATATACACATATGTATAATATGCTAGTTTGACAAGGTGGGTCTGTCCCTTTAAATGTTCCATGTGACTAGGAAGTTCCCACAATGTTAGGAATCTGCCTGCAATAGACAGCTAACAAGCAAACTATTTGACAGTTGATATGTAAGTATTGTGGTCTTTGTGGAGGAAACCTAAAAGCAAATAACAGGAATTTAACTAATTAAGGGAAGGCTCAATGAAGAAGTAATTGGGAGTTTGTCTAAAGACTCTGGCAACATGAAGTGCAACATCATAGTTGGGGTCTGTTGTAAAGGTGTACCTGATGGAAATATCTAACCTCAGTCCTGGAATCTAAGCCTGAGAAAGATCTGCTGTCTTGGACTTGTTTTACAAGTGCAGCCCATTTCTGGAATGGCTAAACAGATCGAGTATATATGTTTGATAAAATAGAAGCTGAAACATGCAAGAAAGCTGTTGTTTTCATTTTTCTTTAGAATTTATAGATTAAAATGTGTGATTTTTTTATATCTGCTGCTCCAGTGCTTCCTTGGGCTTCACAGTTGTGGTACATGCACAAGCAGTTGGCTAGTGACCTGTCATATATTGTTCCTCAGACTATCTCTTCTGCCAAGTGCAATACATTTCATGTTTTTAATTCCCTATGGGACTGATACCAATGTTTCTCCTGAGGCATTTCTAGTGCTAATTCTTTGTGACTATCAATAAGATTTGTTTTCTGCTTCTGTTTCCATAAGACACCAGTCAGGGAAGGTGTATTGAAAATGGTGTTTAAGTGTAAGACCAGAAACTCATACTACAGAAAGAATTGGTTTGACTGGCAAGTGAGGACGGCATTTCCATGATTGTGCCAAACAAGAAAATGATAACCAAGGAGGATGAGCTGATGTGCTACTTGGTCATGTTGAAGTACTGTATCACTACAGAGAATCGGGACAGAGCAGACTGGGCAAAAGTCTTTTCATATCAGCTGACAAGAGAGGCATGTACAACATATACTGTTATAGAGGAAACTGATTACACACAATATGACAGACTTAAAAAGGAGCTTTTGGCTAAGGCTGGACTCTCTCCTAAAATACAAACAATAACATTTTATAACTGAAATTTTAATGCTGACAAAATGCTAAGATTGCAGATGCCTGATTTAAAGTATATTTTAAAGTTATGGCTAGACAGTAACAGTAAACTGATAATATTAGAAATGTTATTAGTAGCCAGGTTTAAAAGAGCTTTACCTATTAATATAATAAAATGGGTATTGCAAAGTTATCCCAAAAACTCTGATATGCTATTAACTTTAGTAGAATGCTTATTAGTTGAGGAGTCTGGAGGTGGGTTAAGGCTGTGAGCAGTGTTGTTTTTGGTACAGGGTGTGATCCCTCAGCCCTCATTCTCCTGCTGTGTGACCTTGAGCAAATCACTTAACCAGTTAGTACCTGGAGGTAACTGAGAATTTGCTATTCTCCTGAACGGTTCCCTGGACTATAAGTCTAGTAAGAACCTATAAGCTGAAATCTGAAGTGTCTGCTTCTGTGCCTAAAGTCACAGTAAGAGCTGTGTCTTCTTCTATGTAACAAAATGAAGCAATTAATGGGTTAAATTATTCAATAGCTTCGGTACGGTCACATTGCTAGGTTATGTGCTACTAATATTGGAAAGAAAGTAGAAATGTGAGAAATGAAATACATGCTACAAGTGAAATTGTTCATTAGAATGTGATAAGACTAGAGCTAAAATAATCAAGTTAGTATTATGCAACTGGAGAAGTGTTCTGCATTACTAGAATTTGTAGAAGTGTCCTGTATTACTAGAAGTTGGAGAAATGTCCTGTATTACTAGAAGTTGGAGACGTGTCCTATATCACTAGGGGTTGGAGAAGTGCCCTGTATCACTAAAGGTTGGAGAAGTGTCCTGTATCACTAGAGGTTGGAGACGTGTCCTATATCACTAGAGGTTGGAGAAGTGTAAACTCTGTTTGGCTCTGAAAGCATGATTATCATTGTCCAGTGTCCCCTGGCAAGTAAACAGAAGACAGCTGGGAAGCAAAAAGTCGAGGAAACATGCATTCATCGGTGTAGAAAAGAATATGGCCTCATGTAGAAATTCAAACACATATGATTTGATACATGCTGTAATACCAGGACAGATTTTCCCCATTTTAAAGCACTGTGGAAAATATGGGAGAAGGGAAATTCCAGAGACATAGTATGGCAGGCTGACACAATTAAGAATGAGGCAAGGCATGAGCTTGATACACCAGTTCAGTTGAAGGATGGGGGAGGGGCTGTGACAGTCATACAGAGATCCAGAACCAAAATCCGGAGAAGGGACTTATCATAGATGCTATAAGAGGGGATAGAATTTGGGTTTGGTTACATGGTAAAAGAGATCATACATGTTATCAAAAGTCTGCTGCAAGGATACAGCAACAGAAACGCAGAGCTGTAAAAGATGTCAGTATAGGTACAGAAATGTAACTTTTAGAAAACTTGGCACAGAAAGAGAACTTTTAGAAAACACTGAAGTAAGAGTCGGTACAAGACAGAAGTCTGCGCAGAGATTTGTAAGAACTGTTAGCACAAATAACAAAGAGGAAAAGACTAGAAGAATACTTAACTGAGAAACTTATGAACAATACAATAAGGCAGCAAGATTGGCAACACACCACACCTATAAATCTTACCATTGCCTTGCCCTAAAACACCTAAAATGGCTAGAGCTTCCCCACCAGCTTCTTCTTCAACTCCTTATAGGCCACTCCATCCTCTACCAGAAATCCTACTGTCCCAACCTATCTCCTCTCATCTCACATCATAACCCTGCCAGGCTGCTACGCAGCTCCCATCAAGACCTGCTAAAAATACACAAACCCAACAACAAAACTGGTCAAAACCTCTATAGTTACCACCATTCTATATCTTGGAACAAGCTACCACTTGAAATCAGATCCCAAAAAAACCCTAAGCAATTCAAAGCTGTGGCAAGAGAATATCTAAAAACAAAGTGGTCCTACACCTGTACACAAAATCCTTAAATCCTGTACAGTTCTGCTAGGCCCCTTGCATACCTCAACTGCTTTGACTTTCATATCATAATTGTCACTAACAGCAAGCCACGGCGGTGCAGCGGTAACGTTGTCGCCTCACAGCAAGAGGTTCTCCCATTCGATTCTCAGCCGGAGAGCTTCTGTGTGGAGTCTGCATGTCCTCCCCACAGTCGAGTGGCATTCAAAAGACATGCGTGAATGGGAGTGCCTTCATTGAAGGTTGGGCATCGGGCTGGCACCTCGGCATCATAAAAAATCAACTGCCAGTCATTAGCGGACCGGAGTTCTGCTGTGGCGACCCTTAACCGGGAAAAGCCAAAAGAAAACAACATCATAATTGTGACTAACCAGGTTACTTTCCCCTTTTGGGTCACACAAAACTGTTGTAAAATTAAATTGTTATATTTGCATAACAGGTTTTAGGCAGACCATCATCTGTAATGTAGATTCTGGAAATTGCATTTTCTCTAGTAGTGACTGTGTTGACTATTCTCTGCAAAATCTAATGTTTTTTTTTTCATTTGTCTCTATTTCAATATTTAATGCTTAATTGTGGAGCTTTTCTCCCCGGGCCTCTGCTGAAAGGGGCTACTCAGCTCAGTCGGACTATCCCAGTCAACAAATGTAAAATAAATAAATAAATAAACAAAGTGGGTATCAAAAGTGTCAGAGGTAGGAAAAAACAGTGTTCTGAACCCATTTCAGTTATGGTCAAGCAATTTCTTTATTATATTCTGATAGTTGGGAGCTGTAATATTTCCTGAGAGCAGTTTGGGTTCATTCCAGGAGAGTTGTAAATGACCTGCTAGTGCTTCTTGTCTTTTTCCTGAGGTAGGAGGCCTATGCAGTATTGGTTCCTACTCTTGCTTATTTTTTTTTTATTTGTGGTATGTATTGTGCAGAAGCACATTAGTTTGCTGATGTTCCAAGCCTGCTGCCAGGATTTGTTGCTATCCAGCATAATTTTTATTCAATTATTGTTGAACCAGGTCATCTGGAGGAGGAGAATATTTTCCCCAAATTCTCCTTTTTTACAAGGGGAAGAACTACATCTTGCATGAGGATTAGTTTTTTCTAGGAAGCAATTCTAGGTAAGATTAGGGTCTCCCTGAATGTAGAATGGAGAGCAAACCAATGGTCTTGGACTTCGGGAAGGGGTGTGCATATACTAATGCAGGGTATTTCTATATTCTTACAGACCATTTTAACAGAACTAGGAACCGATCACTTAAGTTTTTGGGGAAGATACTGATGTTAATACATTTATGTTTTCTGTTGGTGGTGGTGATGAGGTCTAGAGTGAAATTTTTACCTGTTAAGGGGTTTGTTATATTAGGCTGTTTGACTATTTGTTTAAGGTTGTTGTTTATAAGCATTTATGTATTATTTATCCTATGCCCTGTAACCAATTTTCACAAATACCTGAATAATTTTACAAACATCTTCCAGGTATATACATATTTTTGTGACACTGCATAATCCCCCATCACTACACTTCTAATATAAGCCCTATGATAGCAATATACACACACACACACACACACATATATATATATATATATATATATATATATATATATATATATATATATATATGTGTGTGTGTGTCTATGAACCTGCTTTATACCCCACCTCTTAAGTACAATATTAACATTTTCTGTCTTACCTAATTCCTTTCTGCACCACCATTTCTTTGAACTTCTAAGCACTAATCAAATGATTTTTTATCTATTTGACAAACCCACAAATACACCTCTTCAAATGCACAGTTTTCAGCATCTACTAATGCATAAGGATCATTATACTTTAAGAGTTGCCTTTATATCATATGAATGTAATCTAATTAGTAAATGTGTGTATAACTATTAATGTATTGTTTAATGTCTGTTCATGTATATTACTGAACGTATATTTAAAATTGTTTGTAATGTGTTGGAGCTTTTTTTCTCTGAGCTTCCTCTAAAAAGAGTTTTGGAGTAAACCTAGTCAGGAAATCCCAGTAAACAAAAGTTAAATAAATCAAATCAAATAAATTTAGAACAAATCCATAAAGAGGAACATTGGAACTGCTTTTGTGATGCTGGATGTATTCTGTGACCTTTTATGATTACGTTAATACTTTGATTTTAAATCTCATCCTATATAAAAGATGTTTAGTACATACTTCAAAGGTATGATTTCATTGTAAATAACTTGATTTGACTTTTAACTCAACTTCATATTTTCTAAATGTTGGTGCTCTTGCATGGTGTATATGGTGCCTTTAAATACTATTGTTTTATATATTATACCTGTATATATTACTTTATTTATTTTTTCCTATATTTCACCAACTGGGTCATGTCTGAAAATGGCCAGTAGAGCAGTGCAATTCCCTGGTTAATAAACTGAAAATAAAATACAATAAAATAAATAATGTAGAGAAGAAGAAGGGTGTATGATATGATTATTTTCTTTGGTATGTACATTTTATCTACTGTGGATATGACTAAAAGATTTGTAGCTCCTTTTTTGTAGAAAGAAGAATAATAAAGGGCTGAACTGATTGCGTTCTGTGATATTTTGAAGTTCTTTGGGAAGAGTCCAAAGTTCAGGTCTAAGTATGGAAAAGGCATGCTCTATGAAAGAAAGATGCCTAGCTAATACGTTGGTATTGTTGCTTTGAGGCTAAATTATTAGTGAGTTCTTATAATGGACAACCTCTAACTTGGGGGAGTTGTTTTGTGGACCAGACTGAGTTGTAAAGGGTCTGAAAATTCCTTTATGGGGAGGCAATTGGCACACTGTAGTGAGTGACAGTGGTATTTATATTTTAGGGAAAGCAACATGAACAATTTTTTGACTGAGAGGGTTTGAAAGGCTCTAAAGTATTTATTGGACTGCTAAGTGAATAATGAAAGGACGCATTCAAGCTGAGGGCTGTAGGATGTTTTTGCAGGTTGTCTTTCTAACATCTGGTATGAGATGATGTGATATTTGGTGATAGCCAAAGAAAGTAGGATTAATTTCTGCTTTTGTGAAGTCAGTATGTAGGAACAAGTCAAGGATTTGGTCCAGTGTTATCTCCAGGGATTTGAGTGCAAGAACTCATTCAGCTAGCTGTGTGTTATGAAACAGAAGAGTGGGCAGTGGGTGGTGGTTTGGCTAGCTGTTATGATGAGTCAAAAAACAAAAGTTCACTATTTGTTTGCTGAGAAGCCAGGTTTGCAGGCAGTGCAGGAGATTTGAAGTTCATGCAGAATAACACTATAGTTGCTTGAGGAGTGTTGAAAAAGCATCATCTGCAAACAGAATGATGTTGGAAGGTTTTCAGGTTGTACGAAAGGAAGTTAAATGAAGATACCGAAGAAGATAGGGGTGAAGACAGAACCTTATGGGATATCAGTAGTTATTTGTTAGGGATGAGGTAGAGTTTTTGTATTTGACAGAGGAATTTCTTTTGGAAAGGTAGCTGCTGAACTACTGTTTTGTGGATGAACTGAAGCTGGCTAGGGCTAAGGAGTGAAACATTAGTTTGTGTTTTTCAGACAAAGATTTTAGTGAAGCCTACAAAGAGGGGTCCAGTTAGGAGCCTTTAGTTAATGTTAGTAGGTAGAGATACACCAGGAATGTGATTGGCAGTTTTGGTGCTTCTGTGCTTTATAAATCCATGATGATTGGATGAGATCATATTGCATTGTTAGAGAAAGGCAGTTAGTTGGCTGCAAATGTCTTTTTCTAGCAGTTTTTCCAAGTGTAGAAGAAATAAGATGGGCCAACAGCTTGTAGTGAAAGATGGCTTCATATTTTTAGGGATGGAGGGTGCCTGTGAATACATATTGCATTTTTTGACAAGTTGACAGCATATTGTGTGTATTGATATGAAGTTTCTGAATTTTTTTCA
Organism: Protopterus annectens; assembly: GCF_019279795.1. Classification (NCBI taxonomy): domain Eukaryota; kingdom Metazoa; phylum Chordata; order Ceratodontiformes; family Protopteridae; genus Protopterus; species Protopterus annectens. The sequence continues at coordinate 1,136,384,327 of NC_056725.1, read as the reverse complement.
GACTAAGAGCACAAACTGTCAGGCCCAGGAGGGCTATTATTGGGTAAACCCCGTATAAGAGAATTGTTCTTTTTTTTTTTTTTTTTTTTTTTTTTAGGATTTTTCTGATGTAGAAAGGCTTCATATTTTGATGGGCTAACCTGGTCAACAAAATATGAATAAAGAAATAAATGCACATGCACAAATCTTACTAAGCATAAAAAGCTAGACCTTTGGTACAATGGTATATATATATATATATATATATATATATATATATATATATATATATATATATATATATATCTATATGGCTCTACCTTACAAGCTCGACACTTCACAAGATCGACATTTAGAACGACGAGACCACAAGACCGACGGAGCAGATAACAGACAACTTGTAATCCTGACAGCGAAAACACCGACATGGGAAACTTGTGAGCTCGACTCGGTAAGTATGCAATAGTGAGGGATTTAGGGTAAGGGTGCAGGTAAGGTGAGTATGCGATAGTGAGGGACTTAGGGTTAGGGTGTGGGTAAGGTAAGTGTGTGATAGTGAGGGATTTAGGGATAGGGTGCGGGTAAGGTAAGTGTGCGATAGTGAGGGGCTTGAGGGTTAGGGGCGGATTAAGTGAGTTAGGGTTAGGGTGTGGGTAAGGTAAGTGTGCGATAGTGAGGGACATGAGGGTTAGGGGCAGATTAAGTGAGTTAGGGTTAGGGTGCGGGTAAGGTAAGTGTGTGATAGTGACTGACCTTAGGGTTAGGGTTTGGGTTAAGGTTAGTGCATAGATAGTTGTGTGTAAGGTGTAGTGTAGGTTTTTAGGGTGTTGGTGTGCTTGTGTTGTATATGTGTTGTGTGGAACAGCAAACATTTTGTTTTGTTAACTGTCGGGATTGTGGTTTGTCGGGCATGTGAACGTTCATGTTTTTGCGGTTTCGTTCTTGTGGTCTCGTCTTTCTAAATGTCGATTTTGTGAAGTGTCAAGCTTATAAGGTAGATCCATATATATATATATATATATATATATATATATATATATATATATATATATATATATATATATATCTACATATATATAAACATGTGTAAAGTGATGGCATCTGAATGTACTCACTGTATATAGTTCCTAATATAGGCAAGTGTATACACACAAACACACGCATCTTCTGGCATGAATTTTTGACTAAACAGTCTAAACGGCTATTTATGAAACAATCAGTATGTTGGCAACTGATTATTTTTCTTAATGGAGCAGGGCTATGTAAAGCGTTATAGAATCCAAAATGTATATATGTAAATCCAAGAACATTTCAGTGTTGGTTAAGCCATGTATCTCTACTAAATTTGTAAAATTGCTCAGTGTGTGATTAGTAATAGTTTGTCCTTGTTATATTATTTGCAAGATTTACTCACCTGATTTCAGTTTGACTCACTGAAGCCTCTTTGGCTGAGACCAGGCACCTAAATGAGCAATTCCTTTTAAGAGGGAGATAATTTGACCTAAGGAGTGATACCTTTGAGTTAGTTATAATAGAAATGTTGGTACTGAATTGTTTGTTTCACATGGGTGATAAGAAAGGCTTTGTTTTCAACAGAAAAATAAATAAATAAATAAATAAAAATAAGAGATTCACACATTCAGATGTGTAACTCAACAGTATGGATTTTCCCCAGGAGTCAATAAAATCAGTGTAGGCTCCATGTAGAGCGTACATGGAATGTATTCATGTACACTGCCATGATTCCTACTCGGCAGTGTGCCACACATATTAATTATTACTGCCAAGGGAGATCACAGGAGCACAAATATTGAATCTTTGCAAACAGCAGTGTATAGGCTGTCCCATACTTGTTGTCTGTCCAGAAAACTCCTGGACAGATGGAAAGGTAGGACAATAATCTTTTTACTATACTCTGCTATGGTTGAAATTTAGTGTTTTTTATTTCTTTTTCATTGTTTAATTTTTACTTATTTATTTTTTACTATGCCTGTTTGCGTGGCTCGGTGTGGTGCTTAGTGATGCTGAGCTGCGCATAAACATGCACACCAGACACTTGTCATATATTTAAACAAAGAATCCAGATGTAATCAAATGTGTTGTATTTATTTATTTTGGCTTGTTTGCACTGTGTGGCATGGTGCTTAGCGATGCTGAGCTGCCCTTACACATACACAGTGGACCCCTACCATATATCTAAAAATAGAAACCAGATGTAATCAGTTGTGTTATTTATTTATTTATTTCTGCTTGTTTGCGCAGCACGGCTGGGGGGATTAGTGATGCAGAGCTGCACTTTTACATACACAGGAGACACCTGCCATATATCTAAATATAGAAACCGGATGTAATCAATTGTTTTTTTTTTTTTATTTCTGCTTGTTTGCGCAGCACAGTGCTGTGCTTAGCAATGAGGGTGATTTTATCACCTGTGAGGATCTGCCAGGTATGGTGCATGGGTTGCTGTGCTGAACTCTTGGTGCACGCTTATGCTGGATGGAGAGCAGGCTGTCCATCCTGGTGGGGCAGTCGCACCACAGACACCAGCATGGCACCACAATGGCAGTGAATGAGCAGTGCTGACAGTCCCACAGGTGAGGACATGAGTTGCTCTGCTACCATGTATGACGCAGATGGGACTGGGATTCCACAACACCCTCCCCATCCAAGGTGTTTACCCCCTCATGTGTCACACACCAGCCCTGTCTGCTGACTTGTCTATCTTGTCTGTCTGCATAAGTTTCCTCACCTACTCAGCTTACCTTCCCCACATGCACCTATGTCTCTTGTCCAACATCCCACTGTCACCTTAAAAAAAATGGGCACCTGTCCCAGAAAAAATATTGTCCCATATATAGTGTGATGACCACCACAGGACCAGTAATCAAGAAACTTCAGCCCTCACTACTGGCACCTTTGGGGGGATGCTCACTGGGAGGATAACAGGTGCATACACACACACACACACACACACACACACACACACACACACACACACACACACACACACACACACACACAGTATTTCCAGATGCAGCTCTCTGCATTAAGTGCAATTTCACTTAAGAGCACACAGAGACCACAGTCAACCCAAGGCTGGTTTCTCCCTCTTCCTCAAGAAACCCAATAAGACTCCCCACTGGCACAGCTATAGAGTTGAGATCTCAGCTGAGTGACCAAGCCAAAACCTCCAGCACCCTCTCTGTCCAACCAGTGTTTCATGTCCCTGCCCAAATAACTGACACAAACAAACTCTTTGAGGTTTGATTTACTTCCACACACAGACACCTGGGAAAGGCTGGCACAAGTTTACCTACTATGCTCCCTTCTGCCTAGACTATAAGGTAGTTACCACTGCCACCAGTCACTCCTTGATAGCTACTTTAAGGCCCTTAACAAAGGGTTACCAATTTCACTGTGTAATATTAATATTAATACAAATGGTAGTTTGACCAAGGGCAAGGCTATTAGGAGTGGCCCACACAGTGTCATCAAATAAATATGCAAGTACTCTCAAAATGTAAATATCTCTACACAAATCAGCCACAATGAAAGGTTTAAATATATTTAATAATAAATAAACGAACAAGACAATACTAAATATATATATTCAAAGTGACATCAGAGTTCAAAACCACAGGAAATATTTAAAATAACATTGCTGTGCAGACTCACACAAATAAAGAAAAACAAAATCTAAACTATGCTTCACTATATTCCTGACTGAATCTAAGAGAATTATACTATTCCCTAGTAACTTACTTATAGAGCAAGGCATATGTGTGGTGAATGGTTGTTGTTGTTGTCAGGTCCAAGACAGACTGCAGAATGCTCTATCTCACTAAGAGACTTCTCAAAATAATATCTAAAATATTACTGCTGGGATAGCTTGGAGAATGACATCATTTCTGGTCATCTGACTTCTAGTTCTCATGCAAACCTCCATTGCTGGCAGCTGGCAGTATTTAGCATCTACCTGTAAAAATACGTAGACAAGGGCTTTTGCTCAGATCTTTGACAGGTGCTGGAAGTCATAAAACAATTGCATTCCTTCATGCTTCCAAAGTAGCAATTAGTTTACCCCAAAGACAATACAGAAAGCTTGCTAGTACAGACTTTGTGTCTCTGGCTGCATTGAAGCATCTTTATGGCTTAGCCTATAAAGTGATTTAATTTCAAATATTTTTCTTAAGTCTTCTGGACTGAGGTTAACTCTCTTGTTTCCCCTGTTAATATATACATTTAAACAACTACAATAGTGCATGTACATTTCTGTTGTCTTCCAGTAGGACACACTGTGGATACATTTTAAGCACAAGTACTTTTCAACACAAACATCTGTATAGAGCAGTTTGATATACACATGACATACAGTTCTAATATATTTATAACACAAGCATCTTATATACATTAGTTTGATATTCACAAATGCCATATAATTATTTATAAAATTCCAGTTGGCTGTGCTGGCAGTACTCCTTTTGTCACACATAACTCTCCATTTTGCACACGTTTCCACTGGACACACTTAATTTGGTCTAATTGGCTTGATAATGCACATCTGTAGTCCCCACCCCTCTCTCTGGGGTGACTGTCCAAAATCAGCTACAAAAATATGTTCAATTGCACAGTTGTTGCTGTAGAAGAAATGGATAGCTATGGTTCTTTCCTACACCCTTCCTGCACATACCTACCTGGCTTTCACTATGTTTTTCCCCCTGCTTGCACCCCATTTGTCTACTATCTTATCTCCCCTTTTTTCTTTTATTTAAAGATTTTTTTTGCGCAATGTGGCATGCCATACTGCATTGCTTAGCTATGCTAAACAGAGATACATTGATATATGGGTGTGAAAAACTATTAATCACATTAAAAAAATACACCTCCACCCAATTTTGAACCCAGGACCATCACAGCTGCAGAACCATAGATCACCCACCAAGCCACACAGCTGCTAATTAACACAGCTGTTTTAATCAAAGCATAGTAATGCTCAAGTTCCCATCATTAAGTGTGTTTAAGCAATGCTGTGCATTGAGCTACCCCATGCAAATCAGCTAAAGTAATAAGATAAAAATAGTACTGTAATTGGGACTCTAGGGCAGAAATGCATCAGTATAAAGCCATACCCATAAGTACAGACATAAGTGAGGTATCTAATAGTAGGTAACCCAGCAATTATATGTACAATATGTTAAAATACACTTGCTAAAACATTAATGGAAAAATACAATTTTAACTGGGACTCTGGTAGAGAAATAGAGCTGTCTAAAGCTATACACATAATAATACTTGTAAGTGAGATATGCAACAGCAGATAACTGTAGAATGATATCTACAATGTGTAAAAATACAGATGTGGTAACAGTGACTCAGTAGCTTAGTATGTAAAATGCATAGAGAACATCGGTTTTTGGTACACATGTTCCTGGGTCTACAGCTGCATCTAGCACTGAAGATACATTTATGTAGAGAGCAACATTATATCTATGATATATCTGTCTGTCTCATCAGCTGTTTATCCATCCATAGCAGCACAGATTTAATGACTGCTTCTAAATAATATCAGTCAAAGACCTACAGATAGGACCAGTCTTAACTACTCCTATTACAACATTAGCAACTGCAGACAATGTCAGTCATGCATTAGTCTGCATTCCCAGAGGACTTTGCAGTGTGTACTGAAATTGTGGGCCAGTACTATTGGACTGCAGCCCACAATGATTTGGTAGTGATATTATAGACAACCACAGCTGCACAAGTAACATTCATATATGGAGGTTGGGCTAGATGCAAAGGTTGCTAGCACACACGTAACAGGGGACTACCATGACATAACAAGTGATGTGGTAGTTGCCCAACTCCGTGACATAATGGTTAATCTAAACCCCTACCTTTTACCAGGACACACCAAGCATTTTACATTTTATGCTGATACTGATAGCTTGTTTTGAACATTTTCCAGTAAGCAATGATACAAAATGCATGGACCAATAATGACAAAACTACCCAATTCAGAACACTTCTATCATAAACGTCTACTCAAACTTGTACAATCCACCAGTATCAGTAAATATGCACAATCTCTGCAGAAGTAAAAGTCATCTAAATAATTCCACATTAAAGAGATCTGTAAGATCTGTAACTAATGAAAAGGTTGCTGCTAGCAAACAACTTAATATTTCATTATTTCATTTACAATTAAAGTGCCTGTTGCCCTTGAGGAATAAATTGCCTATGTTACATAAAACATAATCTAGTAATATTGCAATAGGGAATGGATGGCAAATTGATAACAGGCTCATAGTTACTAGGTATTTCCACCAAAAAGGACATTCTCAGGACTGCAGCATCCACCCCCTTTAAAAGTACAACATAGTACAGTATCAGCAATCCATCTATGCGCTGTGGGAGAAGAACCCACAGCCTTCTGCATCTAAAGCATTTTACCTGTTGTACTAACAACACAAACAGACTTGGCATAAGCAGCACTAAACTTCTGTCCCCCTGAAGAACTATGTAGCACAAGAAATCTGGAAAAAGCCAAAATTTATTGGGGGGGGGGGTGGCAAAAACCCAAAGGCAGGGACACATTTTAAACATTGCTTGTATAATCTTAGAAAAGTTGCTAGAATAAAATGTTTTGTGTTACCATGTGTTTCCTGAAAGATAGGAAGACTGAAACTTAAATGGCTATCATTATTTAATGAATTCAGTTCACACTGATTTGCCAGAAAACTACAAATTATAAGAGGAGCAGACCAAAAGTATAAGCCAAACATTCCAAATATTCTGTAAAACTTTGGACAGTTGAGAACTATGGTTAACTCCTTGGATCATAAGTGGTGGTGGTATGGGTAGAGAATTTAAGCTATTGCTCCTTGTACCCAAGGTACAGGGTTTGAGTATGAGTAGCCCTAACCACCAGTTATTCCTAACTGGGGCATTTTCTCACTCACACACATATTTCTCATGCCTGCAGCCACTGTTAAGTAAGTATAAGGTTTTTCCTGCCTGCAGCTGCCATTAAGTAAGTAAAATATTTCTCCTAGACACACACAGTAAAAGTAATCACGTAAACATTAAGCACAGTCTCTCCTGCCTGCAGCTGTTCACGCACATATAGGTTTACATTTTTTACCTGGAGAGGAGGAGCCAAGCCAGAGAAAAAAGATGTGCTGTGCACACAGACCAGTCTGCAGAAGCTGACGTCATCACATATGCCCTGCACATGATGACATGAGGAGTAAAAAAAAAAAATCAAACAAAACTCCCACCCAGGCAATACAGAAATTAAAGGGGCCATATGGGAATTCATGGCACCCCAATATTTTGCCCTCAAAACTGGTACTTACCGAGGAATTCTGTATGGTTGAGAGGTATGATAGAATACTGTAGCATTTAATGTATCAGGGTGTACAGAGGTTTATGTGACTGTCACATGTAGGTTTTTTTTGGGGGGGGGAGGTTAGCGCCACTTTGAATGACATGTTCAGATTGTGACCACCATAACAATTAACTTAGTAGCTACTGTAAATGTGGGACATTTGCATTTATTACCCTGTTATGGTGCAATATGTGGTGCTGTTTACATTACCTTTCTCTCTGATTTCCACAGGACCATCAGGAAGCAGATGAGGCCATGCTCCTGCTTCTGGTAAGCACAACATTGTTTTGTTAGACATGTAAATTTAGTGCACTGTATTCACTAAAGTGTCATCTCAGGCCTGGTGGCTGCATTGGTGTACTGTCTGCATGAATGCCAACTTCACAGATAGTTTCTGTCTGAACACAGTTTAGAATTATACCTATGCCTTGTAGGTGTGAGCACACTGTTATATTTCACTGTATATGGCAGGCATTAAATACTGCCATATGTGTCAACTTTGCAGAGTTTTGCCAGATATCAACAGTGTTCATCATTGTTGGTCATGAGTTTCCTGTGTAAAGAGCTTTCATTTACAAGAACTACAGATGTTTGTTAGAAAAGAATGTCCATATATCCTACTATACGAGGTTGGGGGTTAAGCAAGTCTGTAATAGTGACTCCAGTGTATACAGCTTAACATATATTGCAACATAGTACTGCAGAGCATAGTGGTGCAGGTATTAATGTACTGCTTTTCCCTTCTTATCATAGGTGACCAGGGAGGTTGGTCTCTGTCCCCTTTGCAACCTGATGTCAGTGTCTCATCAGACTCTGATGATGATGGTGGGCAAGGCAAGGCAAAGGTGGGGGTTGCAGGGGCTGAATCTGTTACAGAGGTTGACATCACCCTTCTGCCATCATTATCACCATACACAGTCAGTATGCCTACGTATACCCAGTCTGTAACCCAAAATGAAGAAATGGAAAGCGAACAAAAAGCACCAAAACCACAAAAAAACGTTCGCTAGTTGAGAACCAGAACGTACTTACTGTGTGTTAAGCGTTAGTTTGTTAACGTACTTACTGTGTGTTAAGCATTAGTTTGTTAATGTACTTACTGTGTGTTAAGCGTTAGTTTGTTAGCGTCAACCTTGTGTGTCAAGCATTGCAACATTAAATATTTCACATTAGTCTGCAGTCTACGTATACCCAGTCCCCTGAGCCCACAGATATTGGACAGTCAGAAGGTGAGGACATTGAACAGGAAAGTGTGGCTTCTATGGCTGCAGTGAGTGTCAGTCATGGCCATAGCTAAAGAGCTGGCAGGTTCCACACAGGCAGATTGATAGGGGTGCTCGTAGGAGGCCTGCTCTCCCTCCACCACCTGTTGCAGGTGTCTCATCATGTGTCACCCGGCATATGTTTAGGGGTGTCATGGAGGCACAGGCACATTCCAAAAGGAACTCCAGACAAATGCTCAGGGTTATGGATGCAGCACAGTCTGACATCTGTGACTGCCTCCACCATGTTGCTGCTACCCTGGATCGGTTGACTGATGCAGTGGAAAGACATTGGTCTCAGAGAGATTGCACACTATTTGTCTTGGAACGCACATTGCCTGTGATGGAACATCTGACTGGAGTTGAGCTTCGAACACGTGGACAAAGGTCAGTAACTACATCTGCTGAGAGTCCATGTGGCCATGCACAATCATGCTTGCATAGTGGCAGTACATCCAGTGCTCCAGAGGGGAGTGTGCTGTCCACACCAAGACATGGAAGGCCATGGGATCATGGTCCTGGGTGGTCCTGTGGAGGACATGGTCCCAGCAGACAGCTGTCAGCCTCGGGTAGTAGCACAATATCTGACCATGGGCATGGAGGTGCCAGTGCAACTCCTGGCAGATCCAGATTGCATGTTCGGGGGCAGAGATGCTGAGCTGTCAGCTATGCCATGTATGGCTCACAGCTGTCCAACATACATTCATGTAAGGCTAACACTGATCTTGGCTGTGTTCACTCAGACACTCATACACCACTGTCAGATTCAGATCACCTACAGACACACACCAATTTTACATGGTCCATCTTGCCTGCTCCACTTTTTGACTCACACACTTGCTTGACAACCTTTGGGTCACCCTAGGGCTCCTGCACCCCCATACAACACCCTGTACAAGTGATGACACCTGTGCCACATCCCTGTCATCATTCTCATCGATGCAGGGAAATGAAGCTACATGTCTGATGCACAGTTTGACTATTTAAAAAAATCTGTATTTGTTTCATTTGTTGTTGTCTTTGACATTCTACTTTTACTGGTCAGTCATAAATATTGTATGCTGCCATTTGTACTGAGTACACCATATTATGCTGTGTACATTATTTTGGATGTTGTTGTTATGGCTGTGTAGTCACACAATGAAAGGTGTCTCATGACACTGTTTATGTTTCACTTCCAGGATTCTGTAGGACACCACTATGTCATAACATGTACAACACCCATCAACGTTAGAGCACAGAAGATAAATGTCATCAGAAAGGTAAACCAGTATAGTTGCATAACTCCACAGGGTCATATGTGTATAATAGCCTAACACTTTCATCCTAGCCATGCATCACTACACTTTGGTAAGGTCTAATGCCCTTGATAAGTGTAAGCAGGGTTTTGGAAGGTGATGCATGCACAAGCCTGGGCGTGTGAGATGAACCATCTACACTTTATCTGTGCCCATTGGAGACATTCGTACTAAAGCAGTTTTCATTGTCATGTTCCCCATCTTGTTATGTAACTTGCACATGATTTCTAATAGGGCAGAATTGTGCATCACACCCATTGGGATCCTGTGACATATTGGATCTAATATCTAGCCTACATACCTGTCTCCCCAGCATGTCCTGCTTATGCAACAGTCAAGGTGTAGGTGTGTAAGACAGGTAACTCTCATGCTAATCCTTACTTAGATATGCAGGAGGTGCTCACTTGGGTCTGACACCTTCCTGCATGGAAGGCATGCACCTACCTTCCAAAGCATGTTGGACACTTTTAAGACAATAGTAATAAATGCAAAGATGAACACTTTTTCTGTGCATGCATGCACATCCACATCTGTACTGCACAGAGTGTCTACAGACAATGTGTTTGAGGCTAGCAACCAGAAGGGTGTAGCAGCATGATCCTAATTTTGCTGGGGTTGAACAGAATCCCATTTTGTCTGTATGGTTTTGCGACCCTGACTAATAAAGGATTATGGTTAGTATAAGTGCAACATGCCTGCAGAGCATTGTACTCAATGTACCATGATATGGCACATTGTCTGTACTGTTTTATCATATGGTTCCCAACATATAGGGGATAATATGTTATATTTAAGCAACTGTCGTGACACTGCCTAACCATGGCCTGTTTTGATGTATCAGCAATCCATATTCTAGCAGTCCTGGCATTATCACTGCTGCTGATGAAATGTGTGAAGCATCCTGGACCCTGTACTCCTATGTCACACAAACACAAAGTGTAATAGATGTAATGATATTACATACCTTGCATCCATACTGTCTCACACACCAGTCAGTACATATTACAATGAGCAGTTTGCCTATATGGACACCTCACCTCATACTCCAACCAAACCAAAATCACACAGACCCACTTGTGTGGAGGTCCCTACCAGATACATATGTAAACACCAGCCACCTGAGAGAACCTGATGCATGCCCACTACACATAATCACAGCTCTGCAGAACACAGTACACATAACAGTTCATGCACCGCTGTCTCATCGGTGAAACGCCCAATGCAAAACACAAAAATACAAGCTATTACTCACAGGTAATTACATCATGCAACACATTGATATGCCTCTCAATAGGCTACATTAGGTGAAAGATCACAGTCAGCTTTTTGCAAGGTGCCTGGCTACACCACATGACACATGCACTCACATCCGTCAACACTGGGTACTGTATTAAATACATCATACTACCTGTTGATGTGTACGACCTGAGGCTTACCTCTTTGGACTGTATGCAGAGACATGACTGGGATTGCAGACTATGTGTCTCAGGCAAGTATGCCTGGTCTTGAGCTGATTTTTACCACCACCTAGGATGATGGCTCAATAATAAAAGTACATGAGTGACTTCAATAACTGCATCAGTGTGTGGTGTCATCCACAGGTGTTGTGAACACTTCACTTCCATGTCCCCACCACATGTACACCATGACATCTACCCAACCTGTCCCATGTCTTGTATGTCTACAGAGCAGGTAATAAATGGGCTGGGATTTATGTGGGAAACACATGTATTGAACCTACTAACATTTCAGGCTGCATTCTGTATGTGATCCAGTCTAGATTACTAAAGCCAATTAAAACTTTTTGCAATCATAGTGAAACCAATGGCTGTATCACAGCTTAGTGGACAACATACACTGTTATCTCTCTTGCACAGAGATGGTGCTTCCATTGACCACATAATATATAGACCTATTGACCTGAGTAGCCATATCTGTAAAGCCATGGGGCTAATCATTGTGGACCACAACAACTAAGATGCAGGTCATCTACAAATACATTATCCTATACTGCTTGGATTTGTGTACAGTAGATCATGCCTTTTAAACCTGGTGGACGTCTATGAATTGTTCATCGATGACCTGGATGTGGGACATCTGTGCATATAACCACCTTGACCTAGCCAAGGTGTTTGACACTATCAGCCACTCGAACGTCATTGACAAATCCACTCAGTTAGCCATGCACAGTAATATCATTATAGGGCTCACTAAATGACCCAGTGACAGACCACACATGGTGAAAATAGGGGAGCCCACCTGCAATATCTGAGTTGTATCCAGTGGAGCAGCACAGAGCTTAATCCAGTGCACAGTACTGTTTGGAATCCATGTGTCCAATGTACAAACTCAAAGTGAATGCCTGTGGCTAACAAGGTCATATGATGACTACAAACTGGTAGTGGTCATAGAATCTCCAAATTATGTCCACATCCTACATAAGGGGGTTACATGAACATAAGTTTGTTACCACAATCATGGCCTTTGACTCCCTGAAAATATATGTATTATCATTCCTTTTGGGACCAGCGATGTTTCTGCTCTGTAGCACAACAATATCTACTCTTTAGGTACATACTCTGAGCTAAGACAGCTGGGCACACATGTTTACAGGTACTGTATTGTACATTACCATGTCTCCACAATAAAAGAAGGGCATTACATGTTGTTCATGTCATAAGTGAGGACACTGACACCCACATATGATGTAAATATAACCTCCATTAATTCATCCCCTTCATGACAATATTTGATTTCACTGGCCATTTTGTCATGTACCTGTTCAAGCAACAGTGGCAATTGCAGAGACCACAAAAGTCCCTAACAAAGGAAAATCATGTCTGCAGCATCTGTCCTATGTGGGTCATTTAATATCAGTGTAACTGTAATCTGTCATACAGACTAGGAACCAAGAAAACCAAACACATCAACCAGTAGCAAAAGCAGAGGTAAAAGCTAAAGGTAGTCCCAGACACCAAGATCCACATGTGAAATTCACCAGTAAAAAATTATTAAGACACTGAGCATTTTCATCCAAAGGTATACAGACTTCTTCAGAGTGATACAAAAATGATGCAAAGAGCTCAGTTATATACCCATGCACTTAATCAGTTACTAAGTCATACCCCCTACCTAATCAGTTAATAGTAAGTACTTTAAAAGAAACAGAAAATTGTACTAAAACATATCAAAATGACAAAACACAATAAAAGAAAATGAAATAGGAAAAAAGTAGTTTTTTTTTACACTTGGTAAAATATAAGTTAGTTTTAAAATGCTAGCAATAGAAACTTGATCATTAAGCCCATGCCATACAGACTACTCAGAGTTGACATCTGCTTTGCATACGAGGCAATGTCTGACCTGGCTTTATTGCAACTGCTGCATATCCATACATCAAATGGTAAACTAATTACTCACTGTAAAGAAATTAACCTGATATGTGACATCAATGACACATGCTGGAGGAAGAGATATGTCTACCAGAGTAAAACAAACCTTTGGAACACACTCCCGCTTAATGTGAAACATAGCACATCAGCGACCCTCTTCTGATGCATTCTATACAATTGGATGGGTGATCATAATTTCACTCAGGGGTTCTGCCCTTGTCCCTTTTGTATAGGGGCAATAGGAGCTGATCATGTTAAAAGGTTTGAAAGCTTGGGTTGGATTGTAAGGGCCTTAGGGCCACACACATAGTAAATTTCAGTCATCCTATTATCTCATAGGCTGATGTAAAATCGTTTGAGTAACATCCACACACACCAAATTGGATACAGTGAGAATAACATCACTACCAATTCTTATTTACAAAATAGTGGACAGCACACACCTGCCCCAAGTAGGCTGTAGTGAGATTAGAACCTCTACCTCTCTAAACTCAACTAAACATCACAGAGCTTAAAGCAAGTACTACAACTTAGGCCTGACAGGTAGATGTTTTTATGTTCTGTTATGCTACATGACATCAGACGGACTTATAGAAACAGGTGTTTAGAAGGCTGCATCACCTGCTGTGCCCAAAATAATGCAAAACCCTGCCCTTTGCTAAGTCATTTTACTAATCATAAGCAATTTGTAGGGAGATACACACACAAACAGACCAAGTGGGCTGGAGTGAAATTAGAACCCCTGCCTATCTAGTATTACACTACTATACAGAACACAGTACTTAACACACGAGCCACAGCTTAAGTCTGACATTAACATGGCTGTTGGTAGTCTTATGGTAGATAACATCAGATGGCCTGGTAGAAGACAGGAGTTTGGAGTCCTGCAGCAAATGCAAAGGCCAAAAAAGTGCAGAACCACTGCAGTTTGGCAATCAGTATGGGAGTCATACTTGTGTTTGTAAGGAGATGCACATACACACACAAACAGACCAAGTGGGCTGGAATGAGATTAGAACCCCTACCTATCTAATATTACACACTACAGAACACAGTACTTAATGCACACACCATGGTTTAATTCAGACATTAACATGGCTGTTGGTAGTGTTATGCTAGATGACATCAGATGGACTGGTGGGAGACAAGAGTTTGGAGTCCTTCAGCAAATGCAAAGGCCAAAAAAGTACAGAACCACTCCAGTTTGGCAATCGATAGATTTGTAAATGATTACAGTCAACCTACTTGTACAGTAGGTAAACAAGGCCTGAGTTGAACAGCATGTGTGATCAACACAGTGGCATTGGTTCTTACTCTTCTCTGCATGTCATAGTCTTGCAGGAAGGTAACAAAGCATGTTTACTATTCCAGCTATATGGCAACAGTAGCCATTTTGACTATTTGTGTTTGTCTACGTTTTGCTGGGCTAGTCGCTGGTCTAAAACAATTGTCTAATCTAGATATATGTGGAGGCACAGGGGTTTATGTATGTATATATATTATAGATAAAAATACAAATAATGTATATATATATATATATATATATATATATATATGTATATACATATGTAATATATAAACACACACACACACACACACACACATATATATATCTATCTATCTATCTAAATATATATGTATATATATATATATATATATATATATATATATATATATATATATATATATTTGTTGTTGTTGTTGTTGTGTCTTTCAGCTTTTCCTGGTTAGGGGTCACCACAGCAGAACTCCAGTCCACTAATGATTGGTAGTTGATTTCAACGTGCCGAGTTACCAGCCCTGATGCACAACCTTCAACGAAGGTACGCCCATTCACGCATGTCTCCACGCAGAAGACGCTCTAGCTGAGAATCGAACCAGACAGCGTCTTACTGTGAAGTGACAACGCTACCACAGCACCACCACAGTTTTATATATATATATATATATATATATATATATATATATATATATATATATATATATTTATAGAGAGAGAGAGCGAGAGAGAGAGATACACAGATTGGGAAATGTGTATGTATTGCATGTATGCACTTATAGATGTATTTTACACCTCATTGTGTGAGAAGCCATGGATGTGCACTCTGAGTAATTAAGTGCATGAGCATGCCCAGTGGGAGTTTTGGCTTGTTAAAATTGACTTCAAGCCACACCTAGCTATACTCTAGTCTGGGATTCCGTGTGTTCCACAATATGACATCAGACCCTGTTTCTGTCCTGCTGCACTTCCTTCACACTGGCTAAGATGTTTTACATTTGTCTTATTTAACTGATATGAGAAGCAGGTTATTAATTGTACAGCACACACAGCACGACAGTCTGTAAAACACAACTTATAAATACATCACATCCAAAAGACGTGGATATTTCTACACGGGAAACAGAAATGCCATCAGAAAAGATAGTTGCCTTACTCCTATGGGGCACAAAAGCTGCTTGACAGACAAGGGTTGATTCCTGACATCATCACCTGCATAAATATGTACATTGTTATTCCTCCGTTGCTAAAATCAATTTTGTATATTACTGTCCTGAGAGTAATTGAAATGCTTATACACCATTGTTGAGTTACTGTTACAGCACTTACAAGGGAACACTGCTATGTTGGGGGTGGAAGAACAACAGCACATGTTGTGCTAGGACGCACAATAGTCTGACTATCATTTGATCCCGCTGTGTAATATCTCTCTGCAGTGCTGGACCAGTAATCTGTTGCAGTAGGACTGCATGAATATTCCATGCATGAGGTCGACTGACTGCAAATGGAGAGATGTTACTGAAATGGGAATCTGTAATCCCATGTGGATGCCATTTCTGTCCAACTAGCTCATTATAGTTACTTGCATAATGTACTAGGCCAATACATACGCAGTTAAATATCATAATAATCCTTTTGAGTACTGTGTAGGTTACAGACTTACCTTGCAATGCAGCAGTTGACACAACTGTAGTTCAGGGCTGACTCTGTCTGATGCAAGCAGTACACAGCCAATACATTGGGTAGGTAAAGGATGTGTGACTTGTTTGGCATCAATTTTAATTTGTGTATGTGAATAGGACTAAGGTGCCAGACCCTAGGTCCCTAGGTTGTCAGTAAATGTGCTATATGTTGTCTCTTAGCAAAAGCCAGGGCAAACTGAGCACACCTAGGTCTGCCTACAGGGACATCAGCAGGGGGTTCCTCCTCTGAGTCGTCCAGTGACTGTGGCTGTGGTGACTTAGGCACTGGTAGGGGGGGTTGTATATCCCTTCCCTTTGCTGATCCTGCTGCAGCTGCTTCCACAGGATTATATTGTGTAGCATAGCACATACTGTGAATATCTGTGCACATGTGGCTGGAGTGTACTGCAGGGCTCCACCAGATATTTTGAGGCATGGGAACTATGACTTCAGAACCCCAAACACATGCTCTATGATATTTCTACTTTGTGCGTGTGCCTCATTATGTAGTTCTTCCATTGGTGTGTATGCATTTCTGATGGGTGTCATCATCCATGGTTCCAGGGATAGCCAGCATCACCCAGTAAATGGCCACATGGGATGTCCCCCCTAGCAATCATCTGATACAGCTGTGATGTGTGCCAGAGATGGGAGTAGTGATAACTGCCAGGGTAGCCAGCACACACATTCAGGATAATTCCCTGGGCATTACACATGACCTGGAAACTGATGGAGTGATACCCCTGTGGTTAACGTAGATTCTACCCTGCTCACCAGGTGGAGCCTTGATGTGTGTAGTCTATGGCACCCAGTACTTCAGGTTAGTGTGTTTCATGGTAGAAGTGTTGCATATTGCTGGCCCTCACCTCAGGGGTAAGGGAAAAGATATGTGCTCACTGGCATGCAGAAGCGTAGCATCCAGGAAGTGGTAGAGTATCCTGGATGCAGATGCCTATGGTACCCCCATCATCCCGAGCTGATCTTTGAAAAGTACCTGTAGCTAGCAACCTAAGGGCTACACATACCTTTGTCTCCCCTGGGATAAGTTCCCCTTTGTTGGCTCTGGCTCTGAGTTGAGAGTGACAGAGCTCAGTGAGTTCTTGTAATATGTCCCTGTCCATCCTGTAGTGCTCTACAATCTCCAGCCCATGTTGATCGTGGAAGGTTACCCTGGGTCTGAACGCTCTTCTCCTCCTTGGCCTAGGCCTATTGTCAGCAGCACTATCAATACTGACTTCAGCCTCTAGCACATACAGATGTAGAATAGATGCAGCAGCCTCTAGCATTATGAATTTCCAGGTCTCTACTCCTGTGGTTCAGAGTATTTAGGGAAAATCAGAATTTAGGGTGTATCTATACTTTATACAGTTGTGCTGTGAGACCACTATATGAGATTGACTAATTCTGATGCAGTTCACCTGGCCAGAATAAAATTAACATTTATTTAAAATTCTAATGAGTGTGTTATGATGCAGTTCTCCTGGCCAGAAGATAATTAACATTTTTTAAAATCCTGCTTGATGTGCACCATGCTGCTGTGCACTGTGGTGAGAAGCACAGCTGAGGCAAACTAAAATATTAATTGAAGATATCTGGTTTTCCTAGACATATGCTTATGTCATCAGTATCACGTGGGTGGTCTATCCGCGTGAACATGCTCAGATGTGCAGCACACTGTGCAAACACACTCACCCAGTACTAAAAAATTCCTACATGTCAACAGACACCCCCCCAATGTCATCCACATTCACTGGGAATGTCAACACCATGTAGGAGCTTACACAACAGGGATCTACACACACTCAGTTGCTCCTTTTACCGATTCAGCAACTTCCTCTCATTTGCATACACATTTGTGTTGACAGCCTGGAAGCTATACAGTTCATAGCCGTGTAAGATAGGTAACAGTGCAAGTGCACTATTGTAGGAACCCAGTGCATGGTCCTACATAGTATTTCTGTAAAGTACATTAAAAATGTTGTTTCAGTTATCTTTTTTTTTTATTAAACATGTTTGTGCAATGTGATGCAATGCAGCTCGTAGTGTAAACAAGCGGAAATTATAAAAAATATTTTATTAATTTTGCATATTCCCTTCTTTTTCCAAGCATCAGCAATGTATGCTTTGCACATTATAACCCCCATCTTACATTTTCAGGGAAGTTGTGTCCATATTGCTGGAGTTTTACATCCCCTTGTTTCCGTGTAGACTCTTCTACATGGAAAATTTCCATGAATACTACGGACATCAATAAGGAGTCTACATGGATGCCTGTTGAAGCACTGCACCTATCTCATTTGCATGATATTTACCTACTTAAGTGGAAATTTGCATACCATGAAACTTTCCCTGCTCGCTCATGCATGCATGCCACTAAGCGCTGCTTACTGAATTTAAAAACTTTCACGCTTGTGTATGCATTATGCCATGATGGGTACACGGAAAAAAATGTGTACGGTTTATTGAATTATCTCTTTTGTCTTTTATATATTTGCTTCAACTTTTATTTTAGCTCTAGATTAAATACAATTCATTTATGTTATGTGCTTGTGATTACTGTTTATTTGTTTATGTCAAAATACTTTCTTTTCTCTGTTTCATTTATTTTGGACATCTTTCTAGCCTGGTCATAGCTGAAAACGGTCTTTATATCAGCTTGGTTAAAAAACAAACTCGAGGATACATAAAAGCAGATTAACTGTAATAATTGTTTATTTGCTTCCATGCAAAGAGATGATAGCTGCAAAATTACATCTTAATTTCATCAACATCTTAATAGGCATATGCTAAGGTGGCAGATTTGTATTTATTTTTGTGTTTTTTTCACTGGATTGTTCAGCTAGGTTTCTGCTAATTTTCAGTGGTGGGCTGGGCAATTAAAAAGGTCATCCAGGCTGATAACACAGTATATACAATTCTGAAAGTAATTCATACAGTTCTAAAAAAGACAGCATAAATAGTGAGGAAATGCCTTATGAAGTGGAATATGGTAAATATCGATTTGACAGCAATGTATGTGCAAGAATTGTAGATCAGACAGAAAAAACAAAGTTAAGTTTCACGTGAGATAAATAGTAAAATGGTGGACTTTTTCTTAATATAAAAAAATGATTTAGATCAGTGATGTCTTTCCACATTCAAATATACATTACAACTAAGGCACCCAGGTTTACATTTTTTACCAAATATTTGCGAATCCTTACACCCCATCATGGAGTAAATTACTTGGAATGTGGCGTTTCATACCCAGCTACACTTTTCACATACCCCCCCCCCCCCACACACACACACTCATAGTGAGCAAAGCAGGATGCTTAAAGTATGAATTCTTCAAGCCATGATGCATTCTGATAAGATGATAAGGCATTGTTAGTTATATTAGCAGATTACAATATTATCAATGTGACCACATGTTTTTCAGTTCCCCAACTGTCTACACTATGAAGATTGGATTGTATAATGTAATAAAGTTTAAAAGAATTACATAGTTTGGGTCAATGAAAGATGAATTCCAAAACTATAATGGCATACCTATATATCTATGTCTGTCTGTCTTTCTTTTTGTCTGTCTGTCTATGTATCGATCTATGCTGTATGGGCACAATTAAAAGTTTCACACATTTGAATAACAGAACTAGTAGTAAGGACTTTTCCACTTATGTAACTACTTAGTACTACTGGTTTCTCATCTGCAAGGAGGACAGTTTCACAAAGATTTTGCCAGGGGGACTAAAAAACAAAATCCAAACTGATGGACCCAGTACAGTTATTCCCTGTAAAACCAAGCTTACAGTTTTACACAGTGTCTTCCCTGCCACACAAGAAACTGACTTAAAAATATAAAATATTGAAATCAGAACATAACATACCAGGCATTCAAATCCATATGCAGAAGTTGTTAAAACCAGCTTGACATATGTTCTGAAGCATCAATGTAACTGTAATGTGACATATTTTGTTGAAAATAATTATTTTTTGTGTTCACACCAGCATGCTGTTCGCCACATTGCAGTTCAGAACCTTAACTGCTGATTGAACTAACAGCTTAATGGACCCATATTTCTTGCTGAGCTGCAGCAATTCCTAATTTGCTTAAAAATTTAGTTTCCCAGACAGGCATATTTGTACATATGCACCTGCTTGGTAATTAGGTAAGGCAAGCTAGGAGTTACGTTAGGTGGTAAAAGAGTAGGGGGGAATATATAAGGGATATAAGGTAGTTAATGATGGAAAGCTAAGTGTGGGTAGGGGGAGGGAGTCACTATATAAGTTCTGACTGAGGAATATTTGATCTGTTTGGTGTGGGAGCTTGAACGATTTACCCATGTCCAAGTCACCATAGGAAAACTTTGGTTTGCTAATTTATCACCAGGTAAGTGTGGGATTTTATGCACGGTAGCAGGTAATGTTTTATTATATCTTAATGTTTTCATTTATTACTGTTTTTTTTTAGGTGAGCTTGGATACTCAGGGGGGGGGGATTACTGTTTGCATGCATCAATTCAGTAATTAGTTAAGGTTAAAAGTGACTGTTGTGTCTGTAGAATAGTGCTGGAGTCCCTCTGTATTTTATGTAAGCCTTTTCGTTTATTGGTTGTTTTGAGGGGAAATAAGGGTATTTGTTAATTAGGAGTATAGGTGAGGGAGTCCATTTTTATCATTGCTGGTTTGGTGTTTCTCAGATATGTCAGGACTATAGGCTGCTTTAATAGTTGGCTTTTTATTTTTTATTTAATTGGGGTATTGGCTGTGGTGGTTGGGCTATGCTCTTATGGTCACTGGATTAGCAGGGTGCTATGCAGGCACCTTACGAGGCAGTTTACTGTAGGTGGTTGCTGGAGCAGGAGAGAAAGGGGATGCATCTTGATTGGTGGGGTGGGCTAATGTGACATCACAGCACATGGGGTGAGTGTGACAGGCACCAGGTTAGGCCACGTATTGTTTCTTTTGCATTTGTGTAATAGGATGCCTATAGTAATTAATGTTAAAAAAGTTAAGAAGTAAAGCAAAGCAAATATAATAAATATAATATAGCACATCAAAGGATCTGGCCTTTCGGTAGTGGATTGGTGGCCAGTATACATTTCAGGTGTGAAGCAACCTGGGCTGTGGGTGATGGAGCATACTAATCTTTTGGTGACAGAGTTTTAAACTTACCACGTAGCAGTTTTAGGAGTAGTGTGCTGTATTCCATTCAATCGCTAGTCATATCTCTCAACTGTCCAGATCTTTGCCTCATATTTTTGGTCTGTTCTTCATAAAATTTTGGTTTCCTGGCAAATCATAAAGTATTTCTGTCACTAAATAATGACAGAAATTTGAGTTTCAGACTTTACATCCTTCAGAAAATACATGTTAATGTAAAGCCAGTTATTCTAGCAACTTTCTAAGTTTATAAGAGCAATAATTAAACATTGTCCCTGATTTTGGGCCTTTATTCCCCCCATTGTTTTGGCTTTGTCTAGATTTCTTGCTCTAAAGAAACTGAGAGGTATGTCACAAGTGCAATGTGTCCACTTATGTATTCCATTTAATACATAGTGCAATGTGCAGCTTTATATACTTCTGTGGCTTTGGTTCAAGTTTATTGTCTTTTATTTCACTAAGTCTAGCAATCCTTCAGACTGCTAGAGGCCATGGTTTGTCCTTGATTTTTTAGTTTTGGCTCTGCTTTGCTACAGATGAGGTGCTGGTGTCCTGAATGTTGAAAATGGGGTTACAGTGGGGATGGTTTGTTCTATATGTTTCGAGAAGGCAATAACCAGATAGATTTGAGGAGACATTAGTTTAAGGATTCAGATGCATTCTTCCCTTATGATGATTCATTGACGAGCAAACAGTGTGAAACATATTTTTTTCAGGTAGATACATACACTGGAGGTATTTAACAGAAAGGGGATTTAGGTCAAAGACTGTTAGGCTACAGGTTTGTGTTATTGTGTCAGTTTATAAAACATACATACATACATACATATATATATAATGGGGGGGTGGGGTTTTGTGATTTAATAATGTATGATTATGTTTTCATGACTATTATTTTGTATTGCAGGATGGTGGATGTCATTGTTTTCAAAAATTGAAATGTGAACACCATGGCCCAAGCAGAAGCATTGTTTCAACAGGTGACAGCCCCAGAAGCTGTACTGTCAATATCAGCAGTGTCTGTAGAGGCAGTTAAGATGCCACCTGAAGAGAAGCATGTTCGGAGAAGTAGGAGGTAGAGCAGGTAATTCTTTTGTTACTATGTATGAGGGTTTTGAAGATTTCAGTATTGCTTCGGAAGGCAGTTTAACAGTTTCTTGCAAGAGCTAAGTGCTAGTACAGGTTGAGGTTGCAAGGGTTGAAAATTGCAGGGCGGGGGGCAGTCAGCAGTTGGTGACTCTGAGGTTGAATGTATTTTGGTTGATCATCGTAAGGGCAGGATAGGGGAAAGGCAATCAGTTTTAGACCAGGATACTACAGGTTTGAGCCTACTTGGACTCGTTAGTCCACCTATCTCAGGTTTGGCAGTGGGTGTTATGCTTGGGCATAATTTGCTGGCTTCAGGGTAAGTAATTAAGGAAAAGAGTTGGTGAGGGAAATATTTGGATATTTTTCACTTGATTGATGCTAATGGAACTGTTGGTGGAAGCAGAGTCACCTGGAGATAAGGATTTGGTTGCAGCACTAGTGGTGTTAGGAAAGAGGAGGTTAGGGAGGTATAGGGCAAGGACTTGGGACAATTGGGTGTTGAGTTCCATGTATATGGTGGCCTTTATCTTAGAGAAAGTTGCATGGTAAGGTCTACTGTTGTTAGTTTATTTTCTTAGAATTATTTAAGCCGCGGTGGTGCAGCGGTAGCATTGTTGCCTCACAGCAAGAGGTTCTCCTGTTCGATTCTTGGCTGGAGCGCCTTCTGTGTGGGGTCTGCATGTCCTCCCCGTGGTCGAGTGGCATTTGAAACACATGCGTGAATGGGTGTTCCTTTGTTGAAGGTTGGGCCTTCTGTGTGGCGTCTGCATGTCTTCCCCGTGGTCGAGTGGCGTTTGAAACACATGCGTGAATGGGTGTTCCTTTGTTGAAGGTTGGGCATCGGGCTGGCACCTTGGCACCATAAAAATCTACTGCCAATCATTAGCAGACCGGAGTTCTGCTGTGGTGACCCCTAACCGGGAAATGCCAGAAGAAGAACATAAAAGCTCACCATTTGTGTGGGGAAATGTCTGGTTATGGTATAACCAGCATTTTGGAAAGCTTAAGGCAGTGCATAAGTCCATTAAAGTGGGAATCACAACATAGCACCATGGTGGATAAGATGGGAAGTCAAATCCAAACTGTATCAAGGGAAAGTGAACAAAATAATGGCATTTGTTGGGCTTTTAATGTAGGAAAATGTGCTTGTTCTTCTTACCATTTTGCTCATTCCTGCTCAGACTGCAGGGGGTCTCATAGAGCCATCTCATGCTGGAAGAAAGATAATTCTGGTACTACCATGCAGTAGGATAACGTAAGGCTATATTATTTATTTATTATTGATTTATTTTATTTTACATTTATTAACTGGGGTAGTCCGACTGGATGCATGCCCATTTTCAGTGGAGGCCTGGGGAGAAAAGCTCCAGACATGCACACAAACATAAAATAACATAGTTCCAATATACATATAATGAACAGTTAACAGTCTCAGGTTCAGACAGCAATAGTATACATACAATCATGCATAATAATTTGAAGTAGTTAACTAACAAGATAGAACACAACTAAGACTGCAGAAAAGAAATGTTAGCACACACTGATAGAGAGGAAGCTAGAACACACTGGATAGAGGAGAAGTTAGTCAGGATTGGAACAAGGACATGACCATTGTGTTGTTAGATACTGTTTAAGGCTCTTTTTAAATAGGGTCAGGGAGGATTCTTGTGTAAGGTTAGCAGGAAGTGAGTTCCAAAGTTTAGCAACAGGGTTGGCAAACAGAGAGTTTCCAGCTAAGTTGTTGGTTGTAGATATTTGGACCAGAAGTTTATTAGATGAACAAAGTGGCCCAGGATTACTATAGGGGTTGATAATGTTTTTGAGTGAAGGAGTATTTTTGGGATAATTTAGAACTTTGTGTGCCATTATTAGTTGATTGTCCTGAAGCAGGCTATGCAGTTCAAGCCAGCCAAGATGTTCCAGGTTAAGACAGTGGTGTGTTCCATAGGACATTCCGGTGGCAAATCTAGCAATGTGGCTATAGCAGCTAGACAGCTTATTGATGTCAGCTTTATTCAGTTTATTGTATAATGGGGAGACATAAAGAAGCATAGAGAGTAGGTGAGAGTGGGCAATAGCAGTTCTAGCATGTGGCATTAGGAAAGGTTTAATCTTGTATAATGAGCCAAGTTTTTTATTAATGGATTTAATAGTTTGGTTAACTTGCAATCAAATTTGAGGTTTTTGTCTACGATTACATCCAAACGTTTTATATAGGCCTCAAGTGAAATAATAGTACCATTACTGGATTTTATGGAAAAGGATAATGCAGTGGATTTATGCATAGGGGGAAGAGTAGAAGCTTTGTTTTGTTAGGGTTTAGGATAAGATGCCAATCTGAGAGCCAATTTTCAACTGTGTTGAAAGTGTTCTGGATTAAGGTCAGTAAGTTTGTCTGGTTGGTGGCTGAGCAAATTAAGAAATTTACAAGTTAATTAGAGGTGGGGACTGGAAAAATCTTTTGAAAAAGAAAGAAAGTCAGTGGCAGTTTAGATTGGCCTCCATGTACCCTCCGAGGCTTAATGAATCTGTTTCTTTGGTACCCTTTCTCATAGAAAGGTCCAATAATTTATGAAATTATGAATGAATTTATTAAAACAAAATATATACACAAATATATAAAAAATAATCTATTTTTGATTTTATTTACCTTTAGATATGTTTATTAAATACATTATTAAATATATATTCAATACATCAATAATGCATTTTTGCACTTTAATATATAGAAGGTTTTAATGTTATATAACATACATTATATTTACTACAAGTATATACATATATCAATATAATAATTTTTATTTTACTATTTGATTATGGTTTAGACCTTTTTTGTGCCAATGTCAAACTTTTTTACAATGGTTTTTAAACAATAATCAGGTTATTAATGTATTTACTGCTTTAAATGTTCGTTGGTTTTGTGATGTCATTAATTAGTTATATAAACTGTTGATTAATTAGGATAATTGTTTCTGATGAAGTCTCTTTTGAAGAGATGAAAGCGCTAAAACAACTTGGTGAATAAAGATGGAGTGTGTTTTATAACTGGTCTGGCGTCCTGGATTCCTGGTTCATGTTATATTTTTCATGGCTGAGCAAATTAAAGTGGAGTCATCTGCATACTGAATACAGGTTGCATCAGGGATAACAGTATGGAGGTCGTTAATAAAAATGGAAAATAGGAGGGGTACTAGTATGGAGCCCTAGGGGACTCATAGAGTGTTAGGTAGAAGGCTAGATAGTTTGCCCTGCCAAAGGACAGCCTTTTGTCTACCACTCAAATAAGATTTGAACCATTGTAGGGCAAGGTTATCCGAGGACATGGTTTTCAGTGCTTGGATGAGAAGTTGGTGGTTAACAATGTCAAAGGCCTTGGAGAGATCTAGAAAGAGGGGTGAGGAAAGTTTATTGTTATTTTGGTTCTGATTTATGGCATTGGAGAAATAAAGGTGGGCTGAGGTGGTACTATGATAAGGCCTGAAGCAATGCTGAGTGTTTGCTAGCAGATTTTTCTGAATAAGATGGTGCAACAGTTGTTTGTGGTTACACTTCTCCATGATTTTGAAAGAATAGCTATGGGGCTGTAACTGGACAGTTCAGTGGAACTGTCACCTTTATGAAGTGGGATGACATGGGACATTTTCCAGATGGAGGGGATGGTGGCTTCTGTTATGGTTCTATTTATTAAGATGGAAATGGGGTAGGCTATGACATCTGCCACTTTTTGCAGGTACTCTGCAGGGAGAAGATCAGCAGATAGGGTAGTTGGTTTTAGTTTTTTTGAGTAGGCCAAGGATAAATGAAGTGGAAACTAATAGGAAGCTGAAGAATAGTTGGGAACTGGACATGGCTATAATTGAGTTAGAGCAACTAGGGGAAAGTTGACTAGCTAGGGCCTGGATAGTTTCAGTCAAGAAAATATTAAAGGGATTAGCAGTGTCCTCCAGGGGTTTATAGATTAAAGCTGAGGGGGTTGGAGTAGTAGTTTGTCCTGGGTGAAGTAGTTTATTTATGCCTGCCCAGAACTTTTGATTTTTCTGTGGAAGATGACAGTAAAAGTTTTTTTTTTATCAGATATAATGGATTTTTTTGGTCTCGTTCCTTAGCTGACAGTATTTAATTTGATCTAGAGGGGATTTTGTATTACGCCATATGGCCCCAGCCTTGTTCCTGAGTATGATTTTTAGATATGGTATCTTTTGAAAGCCATGGTGCTGTTTTTGTTTTAGTTCTAGTTGTTCGTATAGGAGCATGAGAGTCAAGGATGGCTAGGAATTTAGTGTTAAAGTAAGCAACTGCTTCTTCCAGTGACAATTGTTTAAATGCTACAGGTATAATCAGTCCCAGTGGTGCGGTGAATTTTCATGGCTCAAGATGCCAGTTATCATCTCGGGAACTTTCAGGCAGACCACTGGTCGCATTCCTCCAATAAGGCTGAAGAATTGCAAGCCTTGTTGAATGTATATTCAAACCATCAAGATGAAGAGGAGTTACAGTGTGGTTTTTCAGTCTGTTTTTGTATATGATCAGGAGTTGGGGGTAGTGAAGTGATTCCTGATAATATGAAATCATAGATAAAAAAGATGTGGCTGTTGCTTTGCTTCGCTGGAAGCAGGTAGGGTTTTGGGTCTGTTTGTGAAGCTTCCATTTTTTAGCTTTTGCATAGTGCCATTAGGGTTGGTACCTAAGAAGAGGGAAGGTGAATTTCTCTTGATTCACGATTTGTCTTTTCCTGAGGGTGGATCAGTTAAGAATCACACTGAAAAGAAGGATGCTAAGGATCAGTGTGCATCATTATTATTAGAATGACTGAGGACCTTTGGTTGGTTAAGCTAGATGTTGAGGTGTTTTTTTGTTTGTTACCTATTTGTGAATCTGATTGACTTTGGCTAGATATGTGTTTGTCAGGAAAGTTTTATTTTGATAAGATGTCCATGGGGTTTCCATGGCTTGTGCAACTTTTGAAAAACTTAGCACAGTGTCAAAGTTAAAGTAAACTTTATTGTCATTTAGGACTACACAAGTGCAGCCTAAATGAAATTATGAGCATCATAGGAAGCAAGGATAACAACAACAACAGTATAAAATTTCAATTTAAAAAAGATATTCAATACAAGAGCCACAGAAGGATAAATAAATCAGTAGTAACAGCAAAAACATACAAGCCCCCACCCCAACAGTCATAAGAAGAATACTGTACATAGCAGCATGACAGTGTAGGATTGCACATGTTAAGACTGCCGTCCTTTGTTCATTTGCATCAGAGAAACAGCAGACAATTGCACATAAATAAGAAAATATAATGCTGCATCAAAAAAAAAAAAAAAAAAAGATATTGCACACTTTTCAGCTGAGCAACGTATTGTGAATGATTACTGACTAAATAATCGGTGGCTGGTATCAGAGTTTATGTCTCAACACTGTTGGGTAGAAGTTGTTTAAGTATCTGGTGGTCCTGCAGTGAATACTCGTCTTGCCTGAAGACAGTTGTGTAAACCAGCCGTGTGCAGAGTGAGAAGGGTCACAAATTATTTTGGATGCACATTTAATGCTTCTTACTGTGAAGATATCCTGGATTGATGGTAAGTTAGTGCCCATGATTTTTTTGACAACTTGCACCACTCTCATAGCTTCTTTCTTTCTGCTATTGTACTGTTCCCAAACCAAACTGTGACACTACTAGTGCGAATGCTCTCAACTGCTCCTCTGTAGAATGTGGTGAGAACACTAGGTGGGAGCCCTGCTTTTTTTTTTGAGCCTTCTGAGAAAGTGGAGATGTTGGTGTGCTTTTTTGACCAATTGTTTAGTGTTCACAGTCCAAGACAGATCCTCCGAAATGTGCACCCCCTACCTTTGTGGATTTGACCCTTCCACCTCTTCACCATTCATCATGAGCAGTGAGTGTGTTGCTGACCTTTTCCTGAAGTCTATAATGATCTATTTTGTTTTACTGACATTCAGGTCAATGTTGTTATTAGCACACCAGTCAATCAATGAGTAGACCTTGTCTCTGTAAGCTCTTTCATTCTTCCCTTTTGATGAGGCCCACGACCGTAGTATCATCTGCAAACTTAATGATATGATTGGTGTTGTATTTTGCAGAACAGTCATGGGTGAGGATGGTGAACAACAGAGGGCTTAGCACACAACCCTGAGGAATATTGGTGTTGAGCATTATGCATCCTGAGACATTGTTGCCTGCCATCTGTTCATTTAGAAGTCAACAATCCAGTTGCTCATGAGCTTGGTAATTCCAAGATGTACAAGCTTGTCAATAAGCTGCATTGGAACCGCTGTACTGATTGCCAAGCTAAATCAATACACAACAGCCTGACATAGTTGTTTCTTCCCTCCAGATGATCAAGAGAGAGGTGGAGTGTCATTGAAATAGCATCTGCAGTGGATCTGTTAGCCCAATAAGTGAACTGTAGATGGTCAAAGGTGGATGGAAAGTTTGTCAACAGATGCCTTTTAACTAGCCTCTCAAAGCATTTCATGACATTTGAAGTTAGAGCAACCAGTCTGCAATCATGCAGGTAGGCTGGATTACCTTTTTTTTGGGGAGAGGGGCAACATTCATCACCTTGAAGCAAGAAGGAACGTTACCAAGAATAAGGGAGGTGTTGAACATGTCAGTTAGACCTGAGCATAGCTGGTCTGCAGAGCCTTTAAGTACTTTGCCCAGTATTTTATCAGGGCCAGCAGCCTTCCTGGGGTTCACTTTCGTAAGCTGAGATCTCACTTCATTGGAGTTAAGGCTGAGCACCACCTCCTCCTGGTCGATAGGTAGCTTTGTAATAGTCATGTTCTTCTCTTTAAATCTGCCAAAGAAGGAGTTCAACCTGTCCAGGAATTCAATGCTGTCTTCACACTGAGCTCACCTGGTTTTATAGTCAGTAATATGTTGTATCCCTTCTGAAGGCTGCCACCCTAGCTAGATAGAATGTTATAGATAATTCTGTCATCTGTAAATATTATTGTAAACAACAGGCTTGTTGTCTTAAATGGTAAAAATAGTGTTACAGGTGGAACTGGAAAAATGTAACAACAGTGCGCTCTACTAACCAAGTAAAAGCATGTTGTGACCCTTTGATCTAAACATGGTGCCAAAATGTCTAAATGAAAACATTCTTTCTATTGTTTTAACCAAGAGTTAAATTGCTTGATTTAAACATGCAAATGTATTTTTATTGCTCTGCTTCCTGACCAGCTGAAAGATAACAAAAGGATATGTTAAGAATGTAAATGTAGTTTATGTTAGCCTGAGAACCCAGGGAAGTGTGAAGAATGATGTAATGTGAACCAGAAATGTGATTTTAAAAACAAAGATAATCAGAGAGCATTAAGCATTTGTGTCTTGACCATCCAACTCATCAGCACTCTGCCTGTGTTCTATATGTAAGTTTATCTTAGACTTGTGTTTTCTCTTAGAAATATCTAGAAACTAGGAAGATTAGACTAAGTGTTTTTCTGTGATGTCAGAACTGTACTACTGAATTATTTTAAGTACTTCTCTGGGATCTCTGAACTCTTGACTAGCACTGTGTAGTAAAAAGTATTGTCTTGTGTTTTTATTATTTATTATTAAATATTTTAAAACCTTTCAACTGTGGCTGTTTTTGCAGAGATAATTTAAGCTCTCTTAAGTACTTGCATGCCTTTGGTAAAATTGTACAAAGCCACTCCAATGGCTTTAGCCATGGGCTATACTACCAAATGGATAATAATATTGCACAGTAATAATTGGACACCCTTGTAAGGGCCTTTGAGTAGCTGATAAATATTATCTGGGTGGTGGCAGTGAATTCTACCGTATAGTCTGGGTAAAAGCGGCACAGCTGAAGAACCTGTGCCAGCCTTTCCCAGGAGTGTCTGTGTGGTTGTGTAAACTCTTCTCAAAGTGTGTGTGTGTGTGTGTGTGTGTGTGTGTGTGTGTGTGTGTGTGTGTGTGTGTGTGTGTGTACATGTGTGTGTCAGCTACTTGGGCAGGGACACGAAGCACTGATTGGACAGAGGGTGTTGGAGGTTTTAGCTTGCCAACTAGGCTGAGCTCTGGACCCTATAACTGTGCCAGTGGGGAGTCTTACTGGGGACCTGGAGAGTGAGGGAGCGACCAGTCCCAGACTGACTGTGATCTCTGTGTGCTCTTAAGGTAAATTGCACTTTACTGTATGTATTTGTTATCCTTTCCTCCTATATGAGACACCCCTCACTGGTGTTAGTGGTGAGGATTGAGGCTCCTTGATTGCAGGGCCAGGGCCTGGGCATCACATCCCTTGCCAGAGACTCCTGGCGTCCCTCATGTCTGCAAACTGACTTTGTATTTTTTTCCATATTCCCTCTTGGCATCTTTAATGCTCTTTTTTAGGTTTGCTGTAGTTTTGCTGAGACCCTTTTTGTTCTTGTCCCTGAATGCTCCATTTCTTGCCTTCAGGAGATGATATAATTTGTTGTTGAGCCATGGCTTTTGGTTTGCTCTGATTGTGATACTTTTTATGTTAGATACATAAACAACACATGTATTAATGTAAGCTGCTTCTGTGTAATCATCCAAAGCCCCATCATGCCAGATCCTGATCTGCTTAACTGTGGGCTTTTCTCTGATCAGAGCTGGTTTGTAGGCTGGTAGAAGCATGATGGTAAGATGGGCAGAGCTTCCTAAGTTAGGTTGTTGTATTGCTCTGTAGGCAACTTTGATGTCGGAATATGCCTTGTCCAGAGTGTTAGCACCCTTTGTAGGAAAATCTACAAATTGGTAGTAGTGGCATAGCACCTCTCTCAGATCTGCTTGATTAAAATCACCAGCAACCACATGTGCAAAGTCTGAGTTTTTCATCTGTATCTCACAGGTAGAGTTATAAAGATTGCCCAGGGCCTCAGTGGTGTTTGCACTGGGTGGAATGTATACAGGGTTGCCAGATTTCATTCCTGTCCTTAAAATGCAGACCCTTTCATGTACTTAGAGAGCTAAATGAAATATATGTAACAGTGGTATACATTCAGGGTTGCCAGACATCCCTATTTGGGCGGGACTGTCCCGAGATCAGCAGCCTGATCCCGAGTCCCGCCCTGCCGGTTTAAATCCCGGCCAGCCTCTGCTTTGTTTGTTTTTTTTTTTTTTTTGATTGGCCCGTATACCTGGCATACAGGCCAATCAAAAATCACTAAACATGGAGCTTCTTCTGTTCCGCATTCAACAGAAGTAGCTCTGTGTTTAGCGATTTTTGATTAGCCCATATACCGGCATACGGGCCAATCAAAAATCGCTAAACACGGAGCTACTTCTGTTTTCTGTGCTATTGAAACATGACCCCACAAAAGCAGATGTCAACATCATCCCCACCTGTGATGTGTCCTATAGACCGCTAAGTTCAATAGAGAACATAACAACCTGTCCAGTGGAAGCATATGGGAATTAATACTCAGTACAGTAAGCCAGTTCAATGTGTGTGCATACCCTTACACTATGTTGTGTAAACACCTACTGAGATGATTACAGCATCCATTTGTCTTGGTTTGTACTCTAAAGTCATATCACATCTTCACTTGGCAGTGGTTGCTCACCTTCCATGAAACAGCTTTGTTTCTTTTGCAATAGAATTGTACAGGTTATGGGTCACATTTGAGGTGAGAAACATTTTGACATGACTTTCTGTGGTCTCATTGGCATACAGCACACAGACTTGGCATTCCAACAGGGGTATGTACACTTTAATATCCAGTGTATATGGGTGTTGATATAGCTGTTAGTGGTAGGCATGGGCAGTGGGTCATAACACAGTTGTACATTTCTCTGTTTACTATGTGATAAGCATGCCTACTGTAGTACCCAAATCAGTGTCATGGCAATGCAAAAATCAGTAGCAGTATACATTTTATTTTGTTTTATGCAGTGACAGTGATATTACACACATGTGCAACATGCACATCCTATTTTCTGGACTGCTTGTGACCCATGTTATTACTTCTGTGCCTTTCAGCTGAACATACGCATACATACACATGCTCAGGGGATACCTGGTACACATTTGTGTTCTATGTCATTATGGCACACTGTATTTACAGTCTTGCAGCTCAATCATATGTCTCAACCTATTATACCAGGACTTCTGGTCATTGGTCCACCTCACTGGGTGACAAAACAGGGAAGTCAATTTTGATAACATATCAATATAGCTGCCATAACACAAGTATATGTGTAAGTGACTACAGATCAATTGTGAACATTGTCCAGCAGAACACTGTACAGTTGAATGTTATTAATTCAATATATCACATGCAGTTTAACACACACATCTGCAACAGTGCTTTACTATGCTCATGTCCTATATAGATATCATGCATTTACAATACAAACATGTATAATACTCATATTCACTGGTAACATATGGATATGGGCAACCTCCCATTAACTGGCCTAGCACTGGCACAGACACGACTGTTTGACAGACACTCTAATGGTTTCCATATGTGAGTTGCCCTTTCCCAGGGTGTGTCAGGCTCCTCAGCTGTGACCCAACCTATCCACCTCTTAAAGCATCACATGTGGTCAAAGCCTAACATTAAGCGGGGATATATATAGGGACATATCATAGCTATGCCTATTACAAACCTATGAAGTTTGTAGCATGATACATTTCACATTACCATGATTGTTCTGAAGTTGGTGGGGTCTGAAACTCATGTGTCTGTCATGACTTCATTACTTCCATCTCTAGCTATTTGCCTGACTAATATAGATGTTTGGAGGAACAGAACAAACACTATGATGGCTAAATGTTGACATTCTGTGAAGATCTGCACAGGTATGACCCACTGCAGACTGAGTCAGATGCTATGTCCATAGCATTTATTCAACAGGACATCATTACAGCAAGTATTGATGGCACATATACATCTTTCATAATCATCTATCCCATTATTACAGACCAAGTACTACATTCAGTTACATACTTACATGTTTTAAATACCTGGTTTATCTTCAGGTTTCTTCTGTGCACATGTTGTCTTCATGTTTCTTATTTCTTATTTTGAAGTTTTGTTTATGTGTTTTTTTTTTGTTGGTGTCTCTCTCTCTCTCTCCACTACTGAGATCAAGCTTGTTTGAATACATTGAAGCATGACTTTTGTAGGTGATGCTCATGTTCAGGTGATGGCCTCTGCACCAATTGCTGTTTCCCACTTGCTAATTGCATGCAGGCAGCTGTGTATTTCTTCCAATAGCCAATGTCATAGCAACCCACTACTATAAATAACTACATCATGTGGGTGTTCTCCCTTTACCTTTCCTGTATGGAAGATATCCTTCATGTGTATGGGCAGCAGTGTTACAGACAGCAGGCAGGAATACCTCTTTCAATAGGACTTGTGGACACAGGCCAACTACATGTTTGTATAAAGTTCCA